>NC_056734.1:718177859-718286127 GCF_019279795.1 Protopterus annectens
TGGCTGCCAAACTATCCACAAAGAGATGGAAAAAACATCATACAGTATAATAAAACAATTTCTATGGATGCATTTACAGAACAATTAATTAAGCCTGCTGATTCAGATTACCATGAACAAAATAAAATAATACTGCAAAAGTCAAAAACAGTCATTTGAAAGATGCTCCATGACAACAATTGCATACTGCTGTAATTTCAAACAAATTCAATAGCAGTATGTTCCACAGATCCACAAAAGTCCAGGCAACCTTCTACAAAATTGTCTCTTCAAAGCAAGACTTCAATTCAGGTTCCAAAATACCAAAACAGCAATTTCTATCCATTAGAAACACCACAACATTCAAAGCATGTAATGATCAATGTTATCAGTGACTAGAAATGCTTATGTACACTGTATATTACTAGCCCTTATTAAGTGAAGAACAAGACAGATTGCAATTTGCACCAGCCATTCCAGTCACAAATACGTTCCAAACATATTCTGGCCATGAAGTACCAATAAAAGCAGAACCTCACAGAACATCAACTAGATCCTTTGCTTTGCAGTTTAACTCAACTCAGCTTTGAAAATGATCTGAGCAAACCTTTAAGAAAATTAAAAATGTATCAGTGCTCTAGGAATTGACAACCATCTGTTGCCATATTGAGAAGCTTATTACAGAGCAAGAAACAATGTGGTAGTTCAGTCCAAGAATTTGGGATAGTGGAGAACAAACAAATATAATAAGGAATGTTGTAAAAAAATGGAGAATACAGCTGGGAGACAGCTGTGATAAAAACTGTTTAAAGGTGCAGGATACTGAAAATATCAGATGTGATGAGGAGGGTATCTGAAAAGTTAATAATAGGGTTGGACAGGCAGATATGGCAGTTGCACTAGCAGAGCTTAAAGGGGTAGGGAGACAGTCTGGTGCTGAGGAAACCATGAGCTGACGGCATGAAGCATCAGATACAGGAGGGGATGGTGTTAAAGGTGGAGGCTGAGCTCAACAGGAGGAGAAACCTGTGTTGGATACAAATTGATGTAGGAACCGGGTATCTAACATGAAGTTAAAAGGAGCAAGAGACAGGGATGGAAGGTAGTGTAAGGATCAGAATGGGGACAGTGTATATAGGAATCAGGATATAACAAAGGGATTTAGAACTGTTTTGGCAAGTGTTAGAGAGAAAACAGAAGTTGCACAGATCTAGGAAGGGAGAATAAGTGGTTCTGGAAATGGCAATGTCTGTTTGAAGAAGTGGAGAGAAGGAGGAGGTTGGAATGAAGAATAGGAAAGAAAAAGTGAAAAAAAAAACAAGATGAGGAATGGAAAAGCAAGTAGGGAGGATTGTTTCCTATTAGATTTTAACAAGGTTGTTAAGGATGAGTTGGAGAAAATGATGAAGGGTTTGTCTGAAAGTGTGTTGGGAGGGTGAGAAGAAAAAAGTAATAGAAGCCTTATCAAAAGGGAATACAGCAAGAGATACATTTTATTAATAAAAGGAAATACAAATATGACTGTGGACAGATTGTTTGGAAACAGTAACTAAAAAATTAGTGCAGCAATTGTAGACAGGCTTTCTTATGGGGCACACCACAGAGGTTAGCCAGAGGATAATGGTAAGCTATATAGAGTGGGTAGAGAGGAAACAAGTAACATGTGGAGAAGCATTGTTAGATATATAGAAAAGCTTTTGATTTGGTTTGCCAGGGCTTTATGGATAGGATGCTGATGGAAACAAACTTTAGAGAGATGCACACAAGTAGTCTTAGGACATTATATTGCAATCCTAGAATGACGATGGTGGTCAATGGAGTGATGCTGAAGGAAATGCAGCAAAGCATAAGGCATTTTAGTGTTAGCTGTTGTTGCTGTTTTTTTTTTTCCTATTTTTATTTGGGCTTTGCTGACTAGGTTATTCCCACTAGCCCAATGGTCTCTTTCTAGGAGTGACTAGTAAACTGGCTAAGGGGAAATGTAGGTGGTGCTCATGAGACAGATTACTGGAGCAATGTGAGTTAAGAGAGGAGGGAGGTATGAACTTTTGCAGGTTTTTTGTAGATGTTGTGTACTCCTGTAGAATGAGGAAGATGGGTTGCTAGTCATTCTAGGAGAATTCAGTTGGTTTTAGATGAGAAGAAGAAGGTTTACATATCATGAGATAAAGTCTGCAATAATGCTCTATGGAGAGAATGAGATGTAAAAGGGAAATTGGCTGTAGTGGCAGATGGGACAATGAATTTAAGGTTATGGTTGTATCCTATGTTGACTGAGATGGCCAGGGAAATTGGCAAAATTGGCATGAGAGGATTAAGGCAGTTGGAAAGATGCTGACAGAATCAAATATATTGACAAAGCAAGTGTATTTGTATGAATGATGTTGCTATTGAATGCACTTGAAGGCACTGATGCTTTAAAATGATGGAGACGATAGTGAAGAAATTATGTTAAATTTGCGTTAGGTTTCTGTCGCAATAAACAGGTAAGTATGGGGTTTTCGAAAGTTTCAGAAACAAGTAGTTGTGGTAATTCTGTGGAAGATAATGAGGGAAGGTGAAGATGAAGTGAATTAGATAAGGTTGCAGATAAGGTGCACCAAAGAACTAAGGGAAGTCAGATGCAAGACACAGAAATAAGGAGTAAGTGACTAGCAGAAAAAGTGGATGCAAGTATAGGATTTAGTTGGTGCATTACAGGGGAATAAAGGAATGCAGAAGATCAATGACATATGAAGAGAGACAAAAATAAAGTGCAAAATATGGGAGGAGATTGGGCTGGAAAAAAGAGGACTAGCAAGAGGTACTATAAGGTGCAGGGGGTATTGCAGAGGTACATGTGTAAAAAAGGAGAAAAGTGGGGAGAAAGGCAAGAAGTAGACAGGGAGTAATGAAGGTCAGGCAACAAATCTACCATGAATTAGAAGGCAGGAAATTTGGGAAGGCATGGGAGTGGTTGGTAAATACAGGGCAGAAGGAATGTCAAGTGTGTGGGAAAATGGTGGACAGGAACACTAGATTTTAGTGGTGTTTAGAGAGTTAAAAGTGATATGACCAGTTATGGATCAGCACAATAAATTAGTAAATAAGTGGTGCAGGATGCCTAGCAGAGTAAGTTTTCTTGCAGCACAAATGTTGGCAATGCCAGGAGGAAGGAGTTACTTATGTGGTAGAAGTGTATAAAGATGACAAGGTTATAAGAGGATGTCCTAAAGAGTTTAGACAAAGTGTGCAGAATATGGAAGGACAGGAGATGGCACAAGATCAGAAGTTAAGTAGATGTTGATGGTACGGTGACCTCTCTTGTAGATGCATATTGGTCAATATGTTAATTGCTGATTATTATTGCCCCTAGCTTTTAATGATGTTGTCACTTTTTATGTTTTAATCTTTATATGATTTGACTATTGCTTTTGTAATAATAATTTACGGGCTCCCTATCATAAGTGCAGGACCTGCAATTACAGGATCCCACAGCTATAAAATAAATGAAGAATGTCTAAATAAAAGAGCAAATTTTGGAAATTCTAAAGAAACAAAATCCATTTTAACAATGAGCCTTCTGCTACTCATACATGCTGATGCTGAGATTAATGTACCTTAGGAAAAAGGGAACATTTCAGTGCACAACAACATGTAATTTAACATATATTTTTGCAATCTGCACTCGAGCCTGGCTATTTAGAGTATCACAAATGCAGTCAATGGAATTATAACAAGAGCCCCAATTTTTGTATTTTTGCCAAGCCTCACAACTGCACGTTTACTGTCAATAAAGTTGTGGCTATTACTACTACACTAGCTATATGATTTTTGAAACCATCTTAAAAAACTTCAGTAACTTTTTGTTGAAGTAATTATATTACCTAGTTTGCAATAACTGACATATCTGCTTATCCACAGTCCATTCCCTACTTTATATCTGACAAGAATACTTAAAAAGGAAGTGACCCCACTACAGTCTACAGCATCATATGGCTTAGCTGTCTGGCAGTTGGTGCAGAGGATTAACGCTGTACGCTGTTAACAGGTTCCTTCTTGGGATACAGGGTTTCCTTCCCTCCTTTATTTGTTTGCTTTGTGACAATGAGCAAGTCACTTAATTAGGCAGTGCTTTGGGGTAACTGGAAATTTGGACTAAGCTCATTAATGTCCTTCTGGACTGCATGACTAGAAAGAGTATATGAACCAGTATTTCATCCACTGAATTATGTATAGATTGACACTTAATGCTATTAGTCTGTCATTATTCTCTTAAAATGAGTAGTGTCATGAGCCTTAGCAATGTCATGATAAGCAGTATGCACTGTCAGAATTGCATGCACTACTATTGCTGGATCTTCATAGAGCACCACAAGATTCAAAAAGCATCAGCTCCCCTTAGCAAACCCATATCAGTCTGTATCTAACAGAAGAAGATCCCCTTTATCACTATCTCTCTATGATTTTACACAGAATTCTGGTCAGGCAGATGGGTCTAAAGCTGATTGTATACAATGTGATTTCCTCTTTTTGCTTTGTGAAGTGGTACCACTACAACCCACTGGCATTGATAAGGGACATGATCACATATTAACATTGTGTTTAATATCACCGATAGCAGTTAGTTACATTTTAATTTGTTTTGTGTAGGAAACCACCAGGACTGCTGACTAGTCCCATGGAGCTGGATTCCGGCGTGTAAATCGCGAGACAACTGCCCACGAGCTACAATGCCATAAGCAGAAGGCCGCAGCACTGCTAGACTATAGAGTGGTTCAGCCAAAACACAGGCACACTGTAATTGTGAGCGCAACAATGAAACCAGACAGATGGAGATGATCCCTAACTAAACATGCCATGTGTTTCCTGACAGTGGGAACAACCACGGAAGGCAATCAGACATCACAGTAACAAAGTCAAGCAAAGCACCTTACCCTAATCCACAATGAGAGATAAATCCACACACACGTGGCAGAATAAAACGTACTAGGCAACAAAACAAAACCATTACTATCACTATGAAATGACATACAAAGAAGCTGCAGCTGGCAGGAACATAAAGACATGTGTGCAATCACCATAGAAAAAAGTATACAGAAACACAAGTAAACCAGTTTCACAGCCCCATACTACACAGGTCTCCAGATATTCATACAATATACACAAGCTAGTCTCATATAGCTATGCTTTATTCCTCAGACAATATGTGATATTCTGGCAAACATTAGATATGGAATTCAATAATTAGAGTGATATCTTGATAAATATTTGAGTTTGAGACTTCATATCCATCTGAAAAGTCATAGTAATAGAAACTCTGTTATTCTGACAAATGTCTAAGATTATAGGTGCAAGACTGACATCACGTCCCTAATGCTAGGCCATTGTTCTCCCAGAACTGTTGAAATTGTGCAGAAGTCTTGCATTCCTAGCTCAAGAGGTATGCTCAGTCCCTACATGTGTATAGAATGTATTTTACTAGCTACTAGAACATGCTATGCCCTAAATGGCATAGAAAAGCAGTAGTACACTATGTATACACATTGCCTTAGAGAAATAACAGATATTGATAGTGCTGCAGGACTAAACAGTATTTACGTAATTACTAGTGCAACATAACAATGCCTGTAACGCCCCTTAATTATACATGATATACACAGAGGACAAACAGCAGTATTCCAGCAATGGCCAAAGAGTGGCAGCGTGATATGCAACAATAGAAGCTTTTACAGACTACAGTAGAGTAGCAACTATTGTGGAATGTAACGTTCACATACAGGAGATGTAGAGTACATATGCCACAAACAGGAGTATAATCCCACCTATCTTCCACAACAGGTTGTAGAGTACTGGAGTAGCATATGTGTAATGTGGAGTTTGGCAAACCCATCCTATGGCTGTTGCACACACACACACACACACACACACACACACACACACACACACACACACACACACACACACACATGCAAGGCATGTAGACAGAAAAGAGCACTATACAAGGAAACATCTCTAAGTAATGTGTGTATCTGATAGTGAGATTGGGAACCACATTCTGATTGGTCAGCATCAATAGCTGGGAGTTAAAGGGGGCTTGTGCAGCAGAAACAGTGTTGTAAGTAAGCTGGATATACTCCTACTGGACTGCATTCAGTTGGCAATTCCACGGCTGTGTGAACTGGATGCAGAAAATCTCTAGAAGGAAAGTTAGTAAGAGCAGAGTGGTGTGTATACTGCTACAAAGGGCCATTGTGGCAGACAGTGCTTATTAAAAAGGGTACAACACAAGGTGGTGTACATCAAAATACCCATAGCCTGATAGTGGCCTATACCTAAGTAGTGTCTCTAAGTACTGTTTCCTGCTACATTGGATGTGATGAATACTGAGAGGCCATCTACAAGTAGTGTTGCCATAATGGAATTTTTATACGAATATAGCCCAGGTCAGCTTGGCAACAGAGGCAAACCAATGCTTGTAGTGGAGGGATACCTATACCATTTAGAGCATAAAGTGCTCTCTAAATGGTACTGGGCATGTATTGAGTAGAGAATAAAGGCCTGCAGAGGCTGTGCTATCACTGCTCACCAGGATGAGGGGGAGGAACTGCAGAAATCACTTCCACACCAGCATGGGCCAGATGCAACTAGTGCCCAAGTGGTTGTGCTGTGATAAGAACTACGGTAGAGGGCGGTAAACAGCAATGATTTGCCTAGTCTGGTAATGCAGAGTGTCCTTGATACAGTGGATGACAATGTACTACAGCAGATGCCTTGCTGTGCCACCCTGCATCATAGCATCATCAGGGTACAGCAGAGGGTACGGGCATCTATGTCCACACCTCCAACAATACTTGCAGATATTGATATTAGCCAGTACCCACTCCATAGTGGCAGCTTTATCCTATGCAGAAAGTCAGATATTAATGGGAAAGTTTCCATGGTTTTGCTAACTACAGCACACAACCTGGCATATTTGTGCAGGTCGGACTTCATACATGGGGATGGCACCTTCCCAACATGTGCAGATGTTTGCCATCAAATCTATACTTTACATGGATCTATTGGCACCCCTACCTCAAGCAAGGATTGTATCCCTGGTGTATTTTCTAATCACATTAAAATCAGAGTCTGCATACAGCAATATGTGGAAAATACTTAAAGGTATGTCTGCAGATCAGGGATGCACTTTAACTCCGTGGTACATTATGACTGATTTTGAGAAGGCAGCAATCCATGTCAGCTGAAAGATATTCACTAAGAGTATTCTGAAGGGTTGCCTATTCCAGTTTGCACAGATCATTTGGTGCCAAATCCAGCATCACCACCTTGTGGCCCTGTATGGTATGGACACCGCATTCTCAATAGTCATCTGCAAGCTGACTGTGCTGGCATTCCAAACAGTGGATGATGTCCCCGCATTTCTGGACATTGTGGCTACCTTACCTGACTGTGTTAAGCCTATAGGTATATTTCTGGACCATCATTATGTGTGTGGATGACCAAGGAAATATGTATCCCGCTTGTTCAGCACAACAACAGCTGCCATCTTCCTACCCTTTGAAGTTCTGGAATGTGTGTGATGTCTCTGACATGGATTTCTCATGGACAAATAACCAGGTGGAGGCATGGTATTAACGACTGAAAGTCTTACTTGGATGCCCTACAGTAAAGCTTTCTGACCTTTTGTCTTTTCTGCAACAGGAACAGAACCTGAGAGATAACTGAAGGGAGTCACTTTTGAGGGGGATGCCTGTGACACCACGTACGAAAGGTGTTGTTGTAAGGAAGTGTCAGCTAACACACATCTTGCAACATAAGCATCACTACAGTAATGTGCAGGATTTCTTATGTGCTGTAGCACATTTCTGCAGGTTGTGAATATATTTGATTCTACTACACACCAAGCACTGCACACATCACTTTATATGTTGGGTTAATAAAGGCTTTGCCCACAGTACACAGATTTCACATTACCACTTTCATGCCCCTTGGCATCCGGTGACAACCACTTGTACTACTGACAGTGACACGTCAGCTTCTGGGGGGGTGCTGGGGGTAATAGTATGGGGGTTTGTGTCTGCCACCTATGGATAGGGTGCAGGGGGATATTCTATTCCCACAGGGAATTGTCCACAGGCATTTCTCACTGCAGCTAAACTGCCAACCTGCCATGTGTCCACATCCAGCTGTCTTACAGGGGGGTATCACTCCACCTAGGTGCCTGAATCCCATTGAGCTTGAGTTGTTAATTGCTTGTAGTTTTATAAGGGATTTCCATCAACCCTGTCTCTATATCACTGACATAATCCTTTGCGGCACTAAAAAGTCCATTAACATTTAAACCCAATCCCAAGCAACAGAAACCACAGTGGTAATGAAGCTCAGAGTAGTGCAGAGAATCTCTTTGAGGGTGTTTTACCTTTCATTCCCAAAACTGGGTACAATACCTAGCCTCTGGAAGCAAAGAAAGGTCTTTTGTAAGATTGAATTAAAATTCCTAAGTCAGACAATCATTCAAGTGAGGATTAAGTGTGCATTATCTAAGGCTCAGGAAGGCAAACATCGGGAACAAGCATTTTCTCAATGTTCTGGGTACAGTCCAGTAAAGAAAAGGCCAAAGACAAAGAAGTAAAAATAAAATGGAAACTTTGCATTGTGTACATGGAAGCATCCTGCCAGTGTAAAGTAACTAAGTAGTAGTTATCTTAAAGAAGCAAGGTTAAGAAAGATTATGAGGTTGGAATCTTAAATTTATTTGGTTTTATGCACATAAGGCACAATGGGTCTACACATTTGTTTTTGCTTTGTTTTTTTGAAGCAGAAAACCATTTCATACAAAAGTTTTTTTTTTCTACATTTGAAGGGCTGCTTTGTTTGAATAACCAGCAGATTCTAAACTATTGGTAAATCCATTCATATAAATTTAAATATATATATATATATATATATATATATATATATATATATATATGTATGTGTGTGTGTGTGTGTGTGTATATATATATATATATATATATATATATATATATATATATATATATATATTTATTTGTCTTTGTTTACCGGGAAAGTCCATATGGGTAATGCCCATTTTCAAAGGAGGCCTGGGGAGAAAAGCTCCATTTGCTTACATTGCATTATACTAAGTTCCAGTTAAACACAAAGTAGTTACAGTTCTATTTACATTTATACACATACACACAATAGTTACATTTATACATTCTAAGATTTTATAATGGTAGAAGTTACAAAAGAGAAAGCCCAAGTGCAACTTAGTGGATTGTATAGGCAGCAGTTATGTATAAAAACTGTTTCTTCATTTCGGTAAGAGTCTGAGAGCATTTTGTTTAAGGAGAGTATTTGTAGGGTATCATACAGTGAGCAAAAAGTCTTATCCTGGTGGTGAGCATGTGCAGGACCAGGATTGGTTATGTTGTTGGTTAAGCAGTGGATTAAAAATATTGCGCTTGTTAGAGAGTTTTATTTGTGTAGGGATACTATTTCAGAGTTTAGCAACATAGAGGGAGCGATTCTCCTACAACATTATTTGACTTATTTGCGATTAGTAAGAATTTGTTATTAGAATGGAAGTCCCTTGCTGGATAGTACGGCAGTAATAAGTTTTGTAGTGCAGGGCATTCTTCTGGATGATGAATGAGTTTTTGTATTGTAATTAGTTATGAATATGTTAGGTATTTGTGTAGTTCAAGCCAGTTTAGTTGCTTTAAGCTATGACAGTGATGGGTCCTACGAGGGAGAATCGTGGCAAATTTAGATATTTTGTTGTAGCAGGAGGTAAGTTTCTTTCTTTGAATATTAGCATAAAAGTGGCATATAAGAGAGCTGGCAATAAGAAGGTGGTAGCTAGACCTTTTCTTGCAGTATCTAAGAAATCCATTGATCCTATAAAGGGAGCCTAGTTTCTGGTGTGTAGATTTAATGGCATGCAGTACATGCTGGTCATATCTGAGTCTGACATCTATTATAATGCTTAGAAGTCTACTGTGAGTTACATTATTATTTGTTGACTCTATGGTAAAAGATTGCTTTTCATTTTGGCAACTTTTTGAGGTAAAAAGCAATAACTTTTTGGGGAGGGAGGTTGAATAGGAGGTTTGATTCTCTGAACCAGGTTTCTACAGAGGAGAAAGATTTTTGGGTAATGTCTTGGATCTTATTTATTGTTGAGGCGGCACATATTAATGTTAAGTTGTCTGCATACTGAACAAAACTGGCATGGTGAGTGGAGGTTATTAATAAATATATTAAATAGGAGAGGACCCAGGATAGAGCCATGAAGGACACATAGTAACTGGCTGAAAGGATATGCAGATTTGTTGCCATTTAACGTCTTGTTGCATTCTAGACAGGTAACTAAGAAACCATGACAAGGAGTACTGTGAAAGTCCTGTTGGGGAGAGTCGAACAAGCAGTTGCTGGTGCGAGACAGTATCAAATGCCTTTGACAAAAGAACATGGTGGACACAAGCAGAGCATTGTTTCTATGTTAGATTGTTATACTGGTAAAATGTAGTAGAGTAGTAGTGGTGTTGTGCTGAGGCCTAAAGCCATGTTGTGTTTCTGACAGCACGTTATTTGAAGTTAGGTACTGCATCAACTGCATATGGATGTATTTCTCTAATATTTTGGAGAGGGGAAGAGAATCGTTATTGGCCTGTAGTTATTAAACTCTGTAGATGTGCCACCTTTTTGCAGTAGTATGATGCAAGATTTTTTTCCACAGAGATGGGATGTATCTTTCTTCTATCTTTTTTTTTCTTTTGACTTCTCCCATTAGGGGTCACCACAGCAGATCATCTGTTTTCATTTCTTTCTGTCCTCTGCATCCTGCTCTGCCACACCAACCACCTGCATGTTCTCTCTCACTACATTCATAAACCTTATCTTAGGCCTTCCTCGTTTCCTCTTACCTGGCAGCTTCATCCTTAGCATCCTTCTTCCAATATACCCAACATCTATACCCAGCATCCCTCCTCAGCACATGTCCTGACCAATGCAATCTCGCTCTCTGGTTTTGTCTCCAAACTGTCCAACTGGAGCTGACCCTCTAATATACTCATTTCTAATCCTGTCTATCCTCGTCACACCCAATGCAAAGCTTAACATCTTTTACTCTGCCACTTTCAGCTATGACTTTTTGTCAGTGTCACCATCTCCAACCCATATAACTTAGGTTGTCTCACTATGATTTTGTAGACCTTCCCTTTCACTCTTACTGGAACCCGTTCATCATAAATCACTCCTGGCACTCATCTCCACCCACTTCACCCTGCCTACACTCTCTTCTTCAACTCTGTTTTACACTCACCATTACTCTGAGTTGTTGATCACAAGTACTTAAATTTATCCACGTTCACCAACTCTACTTCATTCATCCTCATCATTCCTCTGTTCTCCTTCTCACTCACACACATATATTCTGTCTTAGTCCTGCTGACCTTCATTCCTCACCTCTCCAGGGTCTCCTCAATCTGTTCCCTACTCTCACTACAGATCACAATGCCATACGCAAACATCATAGTCCATGGGTGCTCCTTTTTGATCTCGTCTGTCAACCTGTCCATCACCATTGCAAATAAGAAAAGGCTGAGAGCTGATCCTTGATGTAATCCCACCTGCACTTTGAATGCATCTGTCACTCCTACTACAGACCTCACCACTGTCACACTGTCCTAGTACATATCCTGTACCACTCTTACATACCTTTCTGCCACTCCTGACTTCCTCATACAATACACAAATCCTCTCTAGGCACCCTGTCATATGCTTTCTCTAAGTCCACAAAGACACAATGCAACTCCTTCTGACCTTCTCTATACTTCTCCATTAACACCCTCAGAGCAAACATTGCATCTGTAGTGCTCTTTCCCAGTATGAAACCATACTGCTGCTCAGTAATCATCATCTCCCTTCTTAACCTAACTTCCAGTACTCTTTCCCATAACTTCATGCTGTGCCTGATCAGTTTTATTCCTCAGTAATTACTCCAGCTCTGCACATCACCCTTATTCTTAAAAACTGGTAACAATGCACTTCTTCTCCACTCCTCAGGCATCCTCTCACTTTCCAAGATTCTGTCAAACAATCGGGATAAAACCTCCATTGCCATCTCTCCTAAACACACCCCATGCTTCTACAGGTATGTCATCTCTGGACCAACAACTTTTCTATTCTTCATCCTCTTCATAGTTGCCCTTACTTCCTCCTTGCTAATCCGCTCCACTTTCTGATTCACTATCCACACATCATCCAACCTTCCCTCTTTCTCATTCTCTTCATTCATCAGCCTCTCAAAGTAATTTTTCCATCTGCTCAACACATAGTCCCCACTTGTGAGTACATTTCCCTTGTTATCCTTTATCATCCTAACCTGCTGCACATCTTTCTCAGCTCTGTACTTCTATCTAGCCAATTGGTACAGGCCTTTTTCTCCCTCCTTAGTGTCAAATCTTTAATACAATTCATCATACGTCTTATCCTTAGCCTTTGCCACCTCTCTCTTCACCATACACATCATCTCCTTGTACTCCTGTCTACTTTCTTCATCTCTCTAACGATCCCACTTCTTTGCTAACCTTTTCCTCTGTATACTCTCCTGTACTTCCTCATTCCACCATTAGGTCTCCTTGTCCTCCATGCTCTGTCTAGATGTCACACTAAGCACCTTTCTAGCTGGCTTCCTTACCACTTCTGCTGTAGCTGTCCAGCTATCTGGTATCTTTCTTGTCTGGACCTATTAATTACTATAGACATGGGGAAGGCTATGACTTCTGTGGCCATTTTTAGGTAGTCTGATGGTAGTTGGTCTACAGCTATGGAAGTAGTTTTTAGTTAAAGTAGCAACTTCATTATGAGTGAGGTGGGTACTAGACTAAAAGTGAAGAGCTGTGGGTGATTTTGATTAGACAGGGATAGAGTGAGAGGGTCAGATGTATTAGTGTCTAAGAGAGATAATATTGATTATGTAAGGTAGGAATTAAACTGTGTGGTGATAGAGTCTGTCATATTGTCCATTTCTGAAGAGGGAGCGCTGGTATTACCAGGGTGGAGTAGTTTATTTATTAATGACCAAAAAGCTTTGGGTTGTTTTGATGTTTATCTTGTAGATTGGTATAGTATATGTTTGCTTCTCCTGCTTGACATGGAGTTTAGCAAGGTTTCTAAAATGTCTAAATTGCTGGAAGCCATTTTGAGTTCTATTTTTAAACCAATTGTTCTAGGCCTTATCCCTTTTTATCATGAGGTTTTTTTTTTTTGTTTCTGCTAGCCATGGTGCGGGGTTGGAGTTTACTCTTTTAGTACATACTGGTGGTAGATTATTTAAGGTCTGTAGGAATACAAAGTGTTCTACAGTAGTATCTAGTGTCATTGTTCCAAGTACATTCCAGTTATATTGTTTTAGTGTTTCACTGAAAATATCTTTGTTGAAATTGGTTGTATTTTGTATCTGATTATAGATAAGATGTTTATCTAGGTTATGATGAGTTTAAATGGTATATGTTGGTATGTGATCGCCTGCACTATCTGACAGGCAGCCTATTTTTGTAGTTTGTGTGGTTTATTTGTAAGAATCTAGTCCAATGTTGTGTCTCACTGAAGTTTTATTGATTCTAGCGGGTGTGGTTATTAATCGTTGGAAGTTATTTAAGTTAATGGATTCAATGGGGGTAGTGAAATTTATGAGTTGCCAGTCTATACTTAAGTCTGCAAATATTATAGTTTCATACTCAATTTGTTTGGCTTTCCAACACAGGATGTTTTCATCAGTATCAATGTTATTCCCTGGTGGTATATCATTTGCTGTTAAGCATATAGTTTTCCTATTGTTCATTTTTAGGAGTGTCATTAGAAGTTCAGCATTGTTAAATGTGGGAATTTCCTGTGGGAGTAAGGTGATGGTTAGGGAATTTTTATAGATGATTGCTACACCACCTGCACACTTGTTTTGTCTGCTGGGCCTGAATATATTGTATTCTGGTGTGGCGGGGCAATCTCACTATCATTTATTTCACTTTTTAACCAGGTTTTGGTAGTTATGACTACATCAAGAGTGTATGTGGCAAGGTAGGCATGTATGTCATGGATTTTATTGCATATACTTCTTAGGTTCATATTTAGTAAGGTGAGTCTGGGTTCTGTTTTGTTTTTTGTTTACAGGTATTAGGTGACTGGTTTATTTTGGGGTTGGAAGTGGTGATGGTTTTATAGACTGTGGAACCTGGCTTGGGGCAAGTATCCCCGCTAATTTTTTGAACTAATATTTTAGAGAGGGAAGAGTGTGGCCAGTTATATTTTGGTCTTGGTTTGGTATCTGATCATAAATTTGGAAGCTTAGTTTAGATACATTTATAGATAAATATTTATAGATAAATACATTGGATGTGGTTTGTTTGCAGAGATAGGTGTTACAGTGAAAGACAGGCTGGGTAGATGTTAATATTCTTTCTGATTACTGACTTAAAGTCCTAAGTATTTGAAGAAGGTGAATTTGATAATTGGTGATGAAGGCTAGTAGAGTGAGGAGGAACAGTAGCATCTTATTTAACTTGGGTTTTATTTTTGTTGCAAATTAGGATTAGAAAATGCTGGGAGGGTACTGGGTTGGTTGTAGAGATGTAATATGATAGTTACAGGGGCCAGGAGGAGGACAGTTTGAAAGAGAGTATTGGGTGGTAAACTAGAGTGGATGTTACTATTGGCAGTAATTCTATTGATTGTTTTTCTTCTGCAGGGAACTGACAGGACTGGTTTGAGGAATATGTGGGTGGTGCTATGGAAGTATAAATGCAGAGTAATAGAGGTTGAATGGGAATTGGGTTTATTTACAGGAGCAGAGTGAGTCCAAGCATTAGCAAGGATAAATAAACATAGTGGGTTGAAAACTTAGTTAAGAGACAGAGAAAAACAATCAGTGACTGAACGTCTGCTGAGAGAGAGAAGTAAAAGGAACAATGCTGTTTAAAAGGCCTCTAGGCTAGTGGATGAAAAGTCTTAATTTTGTTGCTCTAGGACACAGTTTTACAATATTTATATAATGTATACTACATATATATATATATATATATATATATATATATATATATATATATATATACATATAAATGTATATTTATATATATATATATATATATATATATATATATATATATAAATATATATATATATATATATATATATATATATATATATATAAATGTATATTTTATATATATATATATATATATATATATATATATATATACAGGGACTATATTACATCATCGAATGCTTAAAAAAGTGAACGATGATTAATCGACTCCATGCAAGCGAAAGCTTACAATGTCGAAACCTCAGAACAGCAATTTTTTTCCAAGGGAAATAAAAAATCGCTGTTCCAAAAAAAAACTTTAAAACATTACATAAAGTGGGGAGCTTTGCCTCACAAACACCCTACTTAAATATACAAACTCCAAGATCGCGCTACAGTGCCGAAAATAGCAAAGTTCTTTTACATCCAATCAAGACTCATTCGACAGAATGGGTCTTCGATCACGTAATAGGAACCCATATATATATATATATATATATATATATATATATATATATATATATATATGGATCTAGGACTTATGCAAGAATGTGCAAAGTCCCGAATCCATAATCACCGAACATATATTAACGAAAGCGCTTTCACCAAAAAAGCGCTTTTGTTAATATATGTTAAAAAAAAAAAGAAAGAAATCTACATTTATGCAGGGGGGCTTCGCCTCCCTGCACCCCCCACACCCCCCTACGTTAATATTCTCACTCCAAGACCGCACTACAGTGAAGAAAAGGGAATGTTCCCTTATCCACACCATAGTGCGGTCTCGCAAACATGCGCAAAGTGAAAAGCACTTTTGCGCAAGTATGCCAAACCGAAATTAGTTTTGGTGATTTTGTCTTCTGGGATCTGTACAGATCCCATATATCTATATATCTATATATATATATATATATATATATATATATATATATATATATATATATATATATATATTATACTATACTATACCATGATATATCTACGCATATTATACTGTACTATATATATATATATATATATATATATATATATATATATATATATATATACATATATACATATGCACACACACACAGATATATATATATATATATATATATATATGTATATTGGATTATTAGTGATGAGGTTGTGAACTGCAGTCGCACAAAACTCTGTGGAGTAAATTTTAACACTACTTCTGTTATTCATCAGTCTGTGATTATTCCCATGGGGAAAGAGTAGGGGCATTGATAAGTAATGATGGAGATGAATACTTGTGAGTGGTAGAAAACAAGCTGTCTTGCTGAGATGGATCCTATTGCTGTTATTGTTGCTGCTGTTACTTCTTGCAAATCTTTTTTGTTGTTGTTTTGGTTGCTTGCATTACTGTAGGTTTTCGCTTGGTCTGTTTTCACTTACTCTCTCTGCTATATGGAGCCTGTATCATGACCAACCTACAAACCTCACTTAGTTCTAAATTTGAATAGTGCTATATAAAAGTCGCCACATTCACTTGCATCAAACCATACCATACCTACCACTGTTTAGCACTAAAAACACTTAACTGACTTGAGCTTTCTCACCACATATCTTATTCCCAGCTGGTCTTAATCTATAAAATCATCCATACCCCATCCACCTGCTCAGTAATTAGACCCCTACTCTAGTACTGTCTTCCAAACTGTCCCTTTCAGTCAAATAATAAACAGCTGCTTACCATCTATAAACTACAAAGGGCTGCTGGGGTTCATCTTTATTCCAATACTGTAACGATAACTTGCAATTAAGTGTCTATATCAGTCAGGTAATTTTTCAAACCTTAGGTTCATAGGTTGATACTAGGCTATACAAGCCTAGCCATAACAATTCTCTGGCTATTTCTTCCCACAGTATTTACTTCCCTGGACCCCTGTCTAGCAGGGCGACTGACGTGATCACTGGGGGTGAATTTCCCATCCAATCATCAAGGTTCCTTTTGAAGAGGGCCAAAGAGGCGCTCTGCTTGACATGTATGAGCAGTCTATTCCAGAGTATGGGGAGTCTCTGGGTCAGGAACCTATCCCTCCAGCATGTTTTGTTCATTATGATGACAAGGTTTAGATCCCTGGAGTGTGTGTCTATGAGGGATTGGGATTTCTTTAAGTGTAGCATGTCCAACAGCTCTGGGTTTGACATGGCCTTATATTTTAAGCAGAGATCGCCTCTGAGTAGACGATATGTGACAGAGTATAGGTGGAGTTTTTTCAGATGGTCAGCATACGGCATCTGCTTTAGGCCTGTGATTCTTTTAGTGAGGTATTTCTGCGGCCTTTCCAGTTGTTGCAGATGTCTTGAGAAGTACATACCAAATGGGACGTTGTATTCTATAATGGGTCTAATGAGGGATTAGTACAGTGGGACAATGACCTCCTTTTTTCTGGATGAAAAGCCCTTAGTGATGAGGTGTGCCACATAGGATTTCCTGACTGTTGTGGAGATGTGGTTATTGAAGGTGAGACCACTGTTTACCTGTGTCCCTGCCTCTTATCACACTTTCGGTGTTTAGTGTACTGCCACCTATGTGGTAATTTATGGGTACATGTTTTTTCCCAAAGTGGATATACTTATCTTGGCATTGAGCTTGAGCCTATGGCTCTGGCACTAAGCATCTGTTTCTGTACGGCCCTTTTGTAGAATATCCACATCAATTGGGGATTCAATAATGGCTCCCAGTTAGCAGTCATTTGCGAACTTTGTTAGCCAAAGTCCCTTAGTGTTGGCCTGTACTTTAGAGAAGTAGATGCCAAACAAGAGCGGATCCCAGGACTGAACCCTGAGGTACTCCACTTGTCACTTGTCTGGAGATGGATTTGGAACCGGCTACTTTTACAGTCCAGGTTCTGTCAGTAAGTCAGTTGGCAAGCCATAGAGTGATGTAGGGATTAATGCCCAGCTTAGTAAATTTATCTACGATTCCAGAGTGTGGGATGGTGTTGAAGGCCTTGGCGAGGTCCAGATAGGCTGTGTGGACCACCTTACCCTTGCCCACGGCTCTGAAGACTGATTCGAAGAAGTCAATCAAGGTCAGGAGACAAGATCGGCCCTTCACGAACCCAAACTGCATGGTTTGAAGGTTGCCAATGTCTTTGTTTATAAGTTCCATGATAATACGTTCCATGGCCTTGCAGATCAGGCTCGACAGACTCCCTTGTGGAGTGGGGTAACTGTAGCTGTGCACCACTCAGTGGGCATGAAGCCTGAGGTGAGGCTATGATTAAACATGACACTTAAGTGAGGTGCCAGTTCATTTTGTAGTTCATGTAGTACACAGCCTGGGATGTCATCTGGACCCATGGTTGCTGTATTCTTAGGTTTGGAGAGTGCGTTTTTTTACCTGTGTGGCCGCTATTACCAGAAATTGGCAATCTTTTGGTATTGAAATGGGCCCTTTAGGGGGTGAGAGGGGGGGAAATTTGCAATGAATCGATCTGCTGGGATACTGGCAATGTCCTTGGGATCAGTATATTTAATGCCATTCTGTTGTACCTCAGAGCAGATCAGAGTATTGCCATTTAGATGCTTGACATAGCTATAGAATGCCTTGTAGTTGTCTTTGGAATATTTGGCATTACTAAAAGACTTCCTGTCTGCCTCGTGGTGTTGTCCCTGCTAATCAGGACATAGCTCTCTAACACCCTTTATCACCTTTGTTATACTTCCCTTAAAGCACTAAATCACTTAACTTGCTTATCCCCTTCTAATTCCTCACTTTATTGTACTTCTTAAACTACTATGCCTACTAATTAGCACAACCAAATTACTATTCCATCACTACTTCTCTGTTAACACTCAAACTTGTTTATATCCTGTAATATCTCACTCTATTGTATTTCTTAAATTATGCCTACCTATCTTATACACAACTCTTCTATCTGTAAAATCTCAGTACAAGGCTTGTAAATGTAATGTTTATGATTATCAATACCATTTTTATTATACTGATTACTATTATTATGTTATGTATTCACTGAAACTGCATTATAAAATCTTACTGTAAGCACTGATTGCATTAAATATGATACCTCGAGCTTTTCTCTCTGGGCCTCCACTGAAAAAGGGCCCCTGTCCCCAGTCAGAATTTCCTGCTAAACACGTCAATAAATACTTTTGTGTACACATAATTCCTTGAATATATAGCTATAACACTTTCTATAACACTTTTTTTTGAGATGGAAACCTAAAAATCAAAACTCATCTAATGGACCATTCAGTGACCTGGACATGCCATAATCCAGAAATGGCACTGTATGCAGCAATGTATGACATCTTAGTGGTGAACCTGTTGCTGAGGCCTTAAAATATTTATTTCCTGCACTGTAGCTATACCTGAGCAGTTCAGAACCTACTTCATCAGCAGTTAGGGTCAGTTTAGAATTTTTCTAACTTAATAAATCTTCTACATTTGCTGGTAAGTACTTAGCTTGTTTAAGGATATTAAGAAGGCAGGCTATGTGCCATACCAGTTTGGTAATTTATTGTTTAACTGAAGAAATAAAGAAGTATATGTGATTATAAATATGCTTACTGTAATGGTAGGGGGATTTACTTTGTAATTTGAGGAAGGTAACAGAAAACTTACACAGGACCTAAAGATTACAAAAAAAGTTATTTATGGAAGGTTGAGTGAAAAAAGGTACATACACAAATGTAAGAAGAAATTTAAAGACCAAAATGATTTAAGTTTTATTTCCAGAAAATATGAAGAAGTACAAGGAGGAACCAAGATAACAAATAACTCAGATCATCTGGTAGTATGGGTGGAGACTGAAAAGAATGAATACATATTTGAAGAAGACAATGCAAGTAAAAGGTTGATAGGAAATACTGTTAAATGCAACACGTTACCAGTAAAAACAGGGTGTTGTGACTGAAGCATATATGCCAGTGAGGCCTTTTTATAATTCATGGATGAACTGGTGGGTTAAGTAAAGAGAGACGTATAACAAAGTCCATCTAGTAGCAGAAACAGAAAGAGGAAATACTAGTGTGGCATTGTGAGGATCTGTTAAAAGCAAAGTAGTCATTAATATGAAATTGTAGAAATACAGCTTTACAAAAGGAACAAGGCAAAAATGAAGGTTGTGATATACAGGCAAATAATTTTTAAAAGGTAAAAAGAATCTGTCTACTTTTTAGGAAAAGAAGTGAAGTATGATAAGGGAAGAATACTGTGGATGGAAGATGAAAATGCAGTAAGTAGGGAATGGCCAAGATAAAATTATCAAAATAGTTTTTATTGTGTGTGATAAAAGAGAAAAAAGTTTGATAGTGTAATAAAATTTATATGTAAAAATATAAAGAACTGAAGGCCTATTACTTTGGGAACACAGACTACAAAATGGTAAAAAGCACTCAGGATGTGTTAAAGGTTATACTGTATGAATGAGTGAATACAGTTACAGGTGGGGAAAAGATGATTAAAGTGGTGAAGTTAGTGTATGAGAATACATCGGTGAGAACTATGTTGAATGAATGAATTAATGAATATGAAAGACAGTATGAGTAAAAAGGTGAGGGAAACAAGAAAGTATGTTGAGTGGGAGTATCTTTTTTCTGGTGATGAAATAAAAGGGGTGAAGCAAGGAGGGAGGTGAAGGGAATGTATTAATAGGAAAGTGAATAAAATGGATAAAGCTAGATGGGAAGTGAAGGTACGTATACGGCTATCATTGCTGAAGTCATATGCAAATGATTTGTTTGTTTTTGCCAAGACTAAAAGTTGGATGATAGATGTAGTACTAGAAGTAGAAAATCAATTAAGTAAAGTAAACTAAAATTCAACAAAGAAAAATGTAAAGTTTTTAGGGAATGTGGTTAAGATGTGGGATATTGTACAATGAATGAGATAAGTATGTTATGGATATATTATGTAAAGAAGAAGTACGTTTGAGCAATGGGAGAGAGAGATATTACATGAAATAGTAAAGGTAACAGCACTGTGGAGAACTTTTCAGATGTTGTAGAAGAAGCAAGAACACACGATAAATGTATACATACGAGTCCCTATCAGTGGAATTTTAACAGGAGTGTGGAAACTTTTTATATCCAGTGTGTGTGTGTGTGTGTGTGTGTATGTATGTGTATACATACATATATATATATATATATATATATATATATATATACATATACATACATATATATATATATATATATATATATATATATATATATACATACATATATATATATATATATATATATATATATATATATATATATATATATATATATATATATATATATATATACATATATGTATGTATATATATATATATATATATATATATATATATATATACATATATGTATGTATATATATATATATATATATATACACATACATATATGTATATATGTACATATATATATATATATATATATATATATATATACACACACACATTTATTTATAGACACATATTATTTATTTTTAAAGGAAAGATAGACAGATGTCCAAGATAACCCAGATTGCCTTACTCCCCTTTATGTCATCACGAGTGTGCACTGCCCCAAAGATGTGTAATTGACAGTGCAGCTGGAGGGGCGGTGCAGCAAAGGCAGTCACAGGGCTTTATCTTTGGTGCCCACATGAGTTTTGGTTGGTTTATTTATTTAGTTAGTTAGTTATTTTATATAAACTGTTTGCTGTGGGTTCACTACAAACCTACCATAACTTAAAAAAAAAAAATAAAAGGCTTTGGCTTGGCAGCCTTGGCTAGTTCCTGGCTTTGTTTATTCATTCATCTAGTTCCACTTACTTCAAAGTTAAAAGAAGAGACAGAGTCACAGACTGCAAGTCCATGACCATTCCTTCCTGTGCCTGGCTCTACCAGCCTTGGTTTGCTGTAAGAGACAGTAAGCCTCAGCCATTATCACTTATTTTATTGACCATGTTAGGGACAGATTTTAAGTTTTAAATATTATTATGCTGTAAAGTTGCTAGAATAACAGTCAGGATTTGTGTTAGCATACATTTTCTGACAGATGTGATGTTGTGCAGTCTGTATTTGGTAACTTCTTCAGCAGTTCACATATGTGGTGGTGGGACAAAGGCTAAAAAATAGGGACAGATTTTAAATATTGCTTTAGAGTTAGGATTTGTGTGTTTGCGTGAATTTTCTGAAGGGCATAACTGAAGTCTGAAACTGAAATGTACATATGTCATCATTATTAGCAATTGTCCTCACAATAATGGTGGTAGGAGTGGGACAAATGCTAAACATATGGCTTTTATGAACATAGAAGGTTAATAGAACAACAGGATTTGTCTTTAATGTACACTTTTGCAAGATGTGAAATCAGAAACTCAGATGCATGTCATTATTTAGTGACTTCACAATAATGGTGGTGGGAGAAAGACCAAACAAAAAATAGAGACAGATTTTAAATATTGCATTTATATACTTAGACAGGATTTCTGTTAGCATGCATTTTCTGGAGGATATGATTGAAGTCTGAAACTGAAATGTGTGTTATTACTTAGTGACTGCCTTCACAATAATGGTGGTGGGATAAAGGGCAAAAAAAGGACATTTTTTAAACATTGCTATTACAAAGTTAGAAAGATGCAGCATGTTAGAATTAACAGTTTTTTTAGCATGCATTTTCTGAAGGGTAAGACGTGTTTGTCTTTATTGAGTAACTTCAATCACCAGTGCTTTGCCAGAAAACCACAAATGTTATGAAAAATAGCCAAAACATGAGGCTAAAATATGACATTAAATGTAACGTATACAGATATGTTTGTCTTTTTGGCTTTTCCCGGTTAGGGGTCGCCACAGCGGAACTCCGATCCACTAATGATTGGCAGTAGATTTTTATGGTGCCGAGTTGCCAGCCCAATGCCCAGCCTTCAGCGAAGGCACACCCATTCACGCATGTCTTTCGGAGGCCACTCGACTGCAGGGAGGACATGCAGACTCCACACAGAAGGCACTCCAGCTGATAATCAAACAGGAGAACCTCTTGCTATGAGGCAATAACGCTACCGCTGTACCACCGCAGCTTATCATAACATATACAGATATAAATATAAATATATAAAATATGGACTTTCTTCAGAAATCAGTACAGTTGATAAGTGTGGTGGGCTGACTGAACTGATGGATGTGTCAAATTAAAATGTAATGCAAATCAATGTAGTAATTTGACTTTGTCTTAATGGCCTGGGATTCAAATGGCCTACCTACTCCTCTGCAGGAGTCATAGAGAGTATCCTATAACAGGTTAGAAACTGACAGTTGGTCTTACTTAATATAATTTGGAGTTAAATAATCTCCATTTGTGGGTCTCTAGGAATCTGTTTAGATGTGAAATGGTCTCTAACAAATATGGAGACACCACCATAGTTTCAAATGGGCCTGAAAGTGTGGCAAGCACAAACTCAGGTATGAAGGAAATGTTTTCTTAACATTTAAACCCTTTCGGTAATTACACAGACACGGATGCACTCCAAATATAGAAGGGGCACAAGGTCAGGCATTTTGTTGTTGAGACGTCTAGCACTGATCAGATCTACCTTAATGTGGTTTTGTTTTGGATTTGGTATATTATGATGGGATCTCCACCTGATGGACTCTGCCAAAAAAAGGACTATGGATGTTTTTTGGGGGCGTGGCCAAGATGGTAAGCAGTTAGCTGCACTTTCTCCCAGCTCTCTTACCTCATTACTATTCCTGACAGGAATTTAATGAAATAAGGAACAATTTGAGGAAATTTATACTATTAACTAATTCTTAATACTTTGGAGCATCTACAGAAGAAATTTTACTGTTTATTTTTGGATAATTCCTGTCAAATTAACCACTGGAAAGACAACACCACAATCAGCTATACATCATGAGTCATCCCAAGGACTCCTCCATCAAAAAGGAACTGCATTCTCTTATTTCAAATATACAGAAACTTACAGTTAAGATAGATAAGATGGATAACAAAATAAGATACTTTCAAAGAAAAGTGCTCTCAACAACTTGAACAACTTCAGGAAATGTTTATTCAACAGAAAGGGCAAATTTCACTTATAGAACAGTCATTAAATGACATTGAATCTTGACTTCTAACCAAAGAACAACAAACAGAATTTTTGTTACAACAAAATACATACTTATTAGAAAAGCTTGATGATATGGAAAACCGATCAAGAAGAGACAACATCCGAATATATGGTTTACCAGAAAAAGCAGGAGATAACATAATAAACTTTCTCTCCACCTGGATACCAGACATAGTGAAATTACCTAAAGCCCTTTCTTATGGCATAGAGTGAGCACACAGGTCATTAACAGCCTCTGGAAATACTTCTTCAGTCAAAAATAAGCCGAGATCCATAATTGTGAAACTTTTCCCTACACAGGACAAAGATCTTATCCTTAAGAAATGCCTGGGCAAATTCACCCATCAAGTATAATGATGCTTTAATCAGATTTGATAATGACTATTCTGTTAAAGGAGCTGCCAAAAGAATAGAATTCCTACCAATAATAAAAGTTCTAAAAAAGAAGCAACTGAAAACTCATCTTCTGTTTCCAGCAAGACTGAGAATCTTCCTACCAGAGGGAATGCAAATCTTTGAAACAGTGGACTCAGCAATAAAGTATCTTTCTAATAACAACATCTTAACACAAGAAGAATCTATGGAATGGTCAAACAGTACACCCAAAAGAAATGCAGAACCCAACAACTGGAAGACTGTTGAAGAAAAGAAGAAAAAAGCTAAAGGTAAAATAAACATTCATATTTTACATAATGTAAATGTTTGGAAAAAAAAAAAGAGAGTGTTTTCTTGTCTTCTAACCAACATGAAACAGGTACCCCTTTAGAGTTATTAATCTATTATTATAATTATTAAAATGGAGCAATTTCTTTACTACAGTCATTTATCAATTACTTTCATATTCATTTGGTTAAACTTATAAATAAATATATAAAGATTTCCATATAGTTATCATATAAAGCAATAACAAATAGAAATGTCCTTATATGAGCATCCTCTGACATGCAAATGCTTGATAAGTCCTTGATATGATAGATTAAATGGGTTGCATAAAGTATTTGAACTTTCTTATTGGTTGTAGTATTAAACTAAATGTTCAGTTCTGGATGCTCTACATTAATTGGATTATTTATAGAAACAGCTAGTAAATGTTGCTTTATCAATGAACATTCCTGATTATCAAGTTGTCATAGAGACTGTATCTGCCATGTAAATGTTAGATTACTTTATGATAAAATGAACTAACAAGGCTATTAAAATGATTAGAATTTATTGTTACTTGCCCCTTAAACTAAATGTTTAATTACACGTATTGGAATTTTTTAAACTAAAACAGAACACTTACAGGAGCGATTAATCAAACTTTCAGTTTGTGTTATGCTTTGCAGCATTTTGTAGTTGACATAGGAGCAGTTACATTTACAAATTATACAACCATGAACAATACATTATAGTCACGTGAACATTACCTTAATCAAGAAGGAGAAAAATCATTTTCCTTCCCGCCTGTTCCTCGAGCTGTTTACATGAATTTTAAAGCATTATCCACACCAGGAACTTTACACTCATTCTGCGACCATTCTTTCCCTGCATACGTTGTCTCTTAATCACAACCTCATAATGCAGAGAAGCAAAACATGGAAGTACACTTGCTTTTTATAATATCAGTACTACTAACCATAAATGCATGTGAATAAACACTTATTAAAACATGAGCACAGCTATTCAAACTACCTGACACATCAAATAAGAAATTTTACATTTCAGTCATCCTGTACACATTATTAAAACTAAAAAAGATGCTAAATGAGGTGCTTTTCCCTTGAGCCCCTACCAGTTTGTCCTTCTGTAAGCAGAAATACAAAATGACCACTTGTCACATATTACTGGAACACGTAAATAGCATTAAGTGAAATAGAAATGTTTAATGACAAACAGCCTTTCTTGGGTATATCATATGCATGGGGAAATCAGATATAAAAATA
Source organism: Protopterus annectens (assembly GCF_019279795.1). Lineage (NCBI taxonomy): Eukaryota > Metazoa > Chordata > Ceratodontiformes > Protopteridae > Protopterus > Protopterus annectens. Next base: position 718,203,910 of record NC_056734.1, read on the forward strand.
GGTAAATTCTCCCAACACAGAGACAGCTGATCGGTCTGAATACGAAAGAAGATACTACAACACAAGTGCAGCAGAAACACTGTTAACAGATCCAATAAAACGTTGCTACACCACTACATGTGTTTTGTTAATTATAGATCTGTGTACCAGCATTCAGAAATTAATGCAGATGCTGCATTTACAGTTAGACTTACAACATTTCTTATATGGTGAATTAGCTATAGCAGGCTGTTTGTCACATATGTAGCAAGAGGTCTGATATAGTTAAACTGAGTCACTGAACTGGGCGCCACATAAACTAGTTATGACTATACTCTAATTAACATTTTTCTTAACCTGATGTTTCAAGTCCCAGCCCTGTTTCTGATTCACTTTGATCAATATTTGACTTAGATTTTTATTTCATCTAAAAGTCATTATACAAGTATTTGTAAGGATATCATGAACATCAGTTCCCAGAGAGTAGCAAACTGAATCTTAAGGTGGCATTTTTGGTGGAAATCTTACTAGCAGCTGTTGTAGTCTTCAGATATCCTCTATGGTTGTTTTCAAAATTAGAAGGGCAGCTGCTGTATTCTGGTAAAGTATTTATTAGCAGCCACTGAAACACGAACTGCTTTGTGACTTAGACACTTTTCCATTAAAAAGAAACTTGTTTATCACCTATATAGATATACTTGTCACACTAAAACTTGTGTATGCTACTGAAGTACTGGCAGGATATGGTGGCACGGACTGGTGATGGTATAAAGGAAAAGTGTCTTAAATAATTTAATATGTATGTAAAGCACATAGGTTTAAATTCCTGTTCATAACACATTACAGAACATTTTGTCAATCTTTATGTAGCACTTCATCATTAAACTATTTATATCTGTAATGTAATAGATGCTACCAGTTCCAGGAACATAGCCACCTTTTCTGTTACAGACAGTTACTAGACATTTGGTTCATGCAAACCCAGAAAGTTAGTCATTTCACTTGTTTTAATGAGCAATTATTATAGCTCTGTTTTTAGAATATACTCCATACTTATATACAGATGGAAATATTTATTTAGAAGTATATTATTAATATTAAGTTATCTTTATGACAAGTATAAGACAAGACAGACATAATTAAATGTTGCTAAATGGTTTAGAAAGAATATAAAATAATGTGAAACCTGAACAAAGTACCTAATCTAAACTTCATATAAAGGTACATCTTTAATAAGAACCAAAAATAACTTGATTGTATTAGAATGACATGTAAACTACTACATGATTTTGAAATAATACTGAATGTTTAAGTTTGAAGTCTTACTTTTGAATCCTGATTGGAAACTTATATATAAAATAAAAGCATTGTTACTGTGTTAAGCATGTTATGAAATTTAAATGTGTAGATAACAATATTTAATACACATTTTCACATATTTACTTTTTAGCTGATTATATTCTTCTTTTAAGCTATGTAAATAATGTTATATTGATTTAGAGGGTAAGAGAGATTATTCTAAACACTATTCACAAGGTTAGAAGGTTTGTCTGGGCAGTTTTACTAGTCAGGCAAAGAGGTATTTTACCTCATAGAGATAGGAATTATATTATAAGATTTGAAATCATAAGATTAGCAATTCATTTTTTTCTTTTATAATGGTTTGGTGTCTACAGGAAATATACAGAATACATATATAAAGAAAGAATCAAAGCTTTTCTATACAACAAAACCAAGGGTCAAAACTGCTTCCATAAACTCTCATATAACTCAAACATAAAGTAAAATATGAAATATTTATCTATAAATGTCAATGGTCTGAACAATAGTAATAAGAGGATAATTTTATTCCAATATATAAGCTTACATAAGCCACAAATAGTATTCTTACAAGAGACACACTTGTTAGACATCGACATACCTCCCAACCATACTGATTTACTCATTTTTACCGAGTTTTGGAGTCCAAATGAAGGGGTGTCACGATTCCCGAGTGGCACCACTTCATTTCTGATTTTTTTCCCTTTTGTTTTTGAATTTTTTCAATTTTTTTGCACTGTTGGTGCTGACGTCATCACTTGCACAATGATGTCAGCACCGTCAGGCCATCCAGCCAGTCAGAATTGAGCTGGAGGAAGCTTTTCTGGCTGGCCGCAAATGCAGCTCTAATATGCAAGTGCGTTACCGGTCCAAAATGCGAGCGGAAAGCAGCAGCTTTATGTAAACTGGGAATGGGGCCTCAGAAAGCAGCTTTACTGGTCCAAATGTGGAGCCTCAGAAAGCAGCTTTACCAGTCGGAGTGCGAGCGGGAAGCTTTATGTAAGCCAGGAACGAACAATTTAGCTTCAGAATGCCAGCAGGGAACAAACTTCTTTAAGGTAACATGCCAGCAGATAACTAACTTCTTTATGTAAGCCGGGAACTGCAGTGTATCTGTGTGTGTGTATTGTATATAGGTGTTGTTTGCTTTATACATTTGTGACTAGATATCAAGTATAATGAGGTTATATCTACCACCTGTCTTACCTGTTTCACCGGATACCATTCTCCAAAGACCTTAGTGCAACTGTGGAGCAGAATTTAAGTTTCCCATTTGTTGGGTTCTGTTAAAAAAAATTAGAGAAATTTTCCCTGCTTAACAAAGGCAATGGTCTTATATCTAGCTAAACATGTTATATACTGTGAATTTCAGTTTGAACAAATATAGCTGTAAGTCTTGTTCAAGAGGAGACACATTAGTCCTTTACACCAGGTACAACAACTTGTATGAAGTTCAGCAGTTCAGTTGTGTATTTGTGCATTAATTCTTGCTTTATCTGCTTAATTTCTTTCATAGTACTTAGTGACTATATTTTTATGTATATATATTTTGTGTGTAGAAGTAGACTGTTATCATGGAAATGTTCTGAATAGGACAGTTTTGTCATTATTGGTGTATGCATTTTGCTTCATTGCCTACTGGAAAACTGTTCAAACAATAAACTTAAAATGCAATTGTGTGTGGAAGTAGACTGTTATCATTGAAATGTTCTGAGTGTTTGTCATTATTGGTGCATGCATTTTGCTTCATTGCCTACTGGAAAACTGTTCAAACAATAAACTTAAAATGCAATTGTGTGTGGAAGTAGATTTTTATGATGGAAATGTTCTGAATAGGGCAGTTCATGCATTTTTGTTTCCTTGCCTACTGGAAAAATTTTGAACAATAATTGTGCTGCACTATACAAGGAATATAATTTAATAAAGTCAGGAAGGTGTATCAAAGAACACATGTATGTTTCTTGTTTTGTGTGCAAGCCAGGGGCCTCTGATTTGAAAACAGACCGAAGGCAATCTTTAACCACCACTGGCCAGATGCATTTTCTTTGGATGTGGTGTGGGTTTCAATGCCGTTTCAATGAATGTGATGTGAGTTTCAAGGGCAGAGAAATTTTAATGCCAAATCAATTTTCATTGTGAGACAGTATTGTTTTGTTTAGCAGATAGCCACTGGTGTTTGTGCATTGTGCTATAGAATGTAAAAAAAAATAAAATCCAAATAATCATTGTAGAAGTAAAGCAGTATGCACACATTAGTGTTTATGGTTAATGGGGTGAAATAGCCAAGTAATGGGTCATTGGAATGGCTGCAGAGGGACTCTGGTGTTACATTTTGGTTCTGTTCTTCAGTTTGCGTTTGAAAGTTGGTATCCCACAATTCTGTTGGAGTGGGCGGGGTTGTGTAATCATGTATGCAAATTTTATGTTAATCCACGTACAGATTTGTACCTCTTTTTCATGGGCCTTGTCCAGATTTTTGATATTTCCAGGTTGAGAGGTATGGACATAGATATAAACAATATTAACAACTACACAGTACTAACAAGCTCTCGATATAAACAAAAGAAAAGAGGAGTAGCCATATTAATCCATAGTGAAATCATATCTCCCAGAATAATTAACACCTATTGTGATACAGCTGGTATGTTTTGTCTAGTGTCTATGGAATTAAATAAGAAAATCTATACTTTAGTAAATTTATACTGGATACCAGGACTTGGACTAGAAACAGTTAAGCATCATTTTGAAGAAATAACCCACTTAGCCAAAGGTAGCCTGATAATAGCAGGAGATTTTAACTGTATAATAGATGACAAGGACAGAGATTCAAAAACTATAAGAAGAAAACTGCCTATATCAAAGGCACTTTTAAAATTCACAGACACAATATGCATAAAGTATATAAATGAATTTGCTGACCCAGACTCATTCATTTATTCCTTTTACTCACATAGGCATAGAACTAACTCTAGAATAGACAGGATATACATATCTAATGATTTAATAACAAAAATTGATAAAGTTAAAATAATACATTGTCCACTATCTGACCATAACACTCTAGTTTTTGAGATAGAACTTAAGCATACAGATACAAATCCCATCACAAGAATACCCTCTTGCATTACAAAACTAACAGAGTTTAAAGAGTTTTTTGAAAAAGAAATTAAAACATTTCTAGACTTAAACATAACAGAAGACATCTCTGAAATATATATTTGGGACTCATTAAAACCATATATATATATATATATATATATATATATATATATATATATATATAAGAAGGTATTATCTTGGTACATTAACAAAAGGAAAACATGGAATAAAGATTTGTTAGAATTACAAAATAAAGCTGATAAACTGAAGCTGGAAGTTCAAAAAGGAAATGCAGACTTAGTTCAGGAACTATTACAAACTAATAGTAAATATGAAGAAATATTACATCATAAGATTATGATTAATCTAGAGAAAATAAAATTAAATTCTTATTCTACAAATCCAAAGCACCAGAATCAATTAGCAAACAAAACAAAAAAATAATCAAATCTAAACAAATTAAAGACATTTATATACCTAATACTAAGAAAAAAGTAACAGATCTAAATAATATTCTGGAAGCATTTAGACAATAATACACCTCCAATAATTCTTTAAATTCTCAAGAAATACCCACTAAAGATATAGAAAATTACCTTGAAAATAAAATTCTTACTAGGTTAACACAAGAACAAATAGACACTATAAGTAATTCAATTACTATGATGGAACTGAAATCACAAATTAAAAAACTTAAAAGTAAGTAAAGCACCTGGCCCAGATAATATATGACCTGAAATGTATAAATTAATCCCTAATTAGGCTATATCCTAACTTCTGAAAGTATATAACATAGTAAAACAAGATATAAATATCCCACCCTCCTGGAAATATTCACTGATATCCCATATACTTAAAGAAGGCAAAGATGAGAAACAATGTCCATCATATAGACCAATATCATTATTAAACATAGATTATAAAATGCTTATGGCAATATATGCAGACAGAATCAAGCACTTTCTCCCCATGTTAATCCACGAAGACCAAACAGGCTTTATCAAAGGAAGAAATACATATGACAACCTTAAAATAATTTTGACATTAATAGATTATACTAAACAAATAAATTTTGATTTAAACATAATTTTTCTAGACATTAACAAAGCCTTTGATTCTGTTAACTGGAACTTTCTAACATTAGTCTTAAAAGGATATAATTTCCCCACAAACTTTACCACTCTCATCCAATCATTATATAAAGAATCTATAGCATATGCTAAATTAGGATCATATAGATCAGGACCTATACAAATTAAAAAGAGAACTAAACAAGGTTGCCCTATCACCACTGCTATTTGCCTTAATAATAGAACCTTTTGCAAATCAAATTAGGTCAAACAATAACATTAAAGGAATATACATTAACAAAACTTTAAACCATAAACTACAACATTTTACTGATGACATTATTCTAACTCTTTCAGACAGTAACAAATCTTTGCAGGCTTTATTTAATGACATAAAAGACTTCAAAATGTCTCAAGTTTACACTTTAAAGAAAACAAAACAAAATTCATGTCATGCAATACCAAAAAGAAACATATAAACAAAAAATATTCCAAATTCCTAGCAGAAGGCAACAAAATATTATATTTAGGTATAGATCTGCTTGAAGATTTAACAGACTCACTTATATTTAATTATAAAAAATCATTAGATAAAACAGAGCAAGCAATATCTAACTGGAACAAATATATATTCACAATAGGAGACAGACTATATCTTATTAAGTCAGTCATTTTCCCAAGATATTATATCTAATACAAAGTTTTTCATTGCCACCTCCCAAGTATATCATCCAAAGATTTAATAAATTAATACTAAACTTCTTGTGGTTCCCAAATAAACCTCAAATTGCTTTAAATAAACATCTACCAAATTGAGAATAAGGAAGAATTAATCTACCAGACATTGAGACATATATTATGTCATCTGTTGTCAAAAATATAACCTTATGGTTAAATACTCATTACATGCCTATATGGAAACAAATACATGAACACATTTATATAGAACTTAGTCAAAATCATATAAAAGACTGTTTAACCATCATACCATCACCACTAGTCTAGTTATTAAAAGATCACCTAGTAGGGAAAGATAAAAGCAATAAATCACCTTCAAAATATATAAATATTACTTTAAGAACTTTTAAAAAATATATAAACAAAGTCCCAAATATTAATTCTTGGTTTTTTTCTGACCTTTCCAATTGCCTTTACACCTACTATTCTTGATACATCCCAAATTCAAAAAATAAATATACTAAAAAAAGGTACAATAAACTACTGGCATCAACTGGTAGAACAAGGGAAAATATTAATTGAAGATCAAATAATTAACAAATATAATATAAATAATGATTCATGGCTATTTCTACAAAATCTAAGATAATACCTTATAAATAGAACTGAACAAATGCAAGTAACAGTCAGACAAACTGTTCCAGAATTTATTGAATATCTTATTATAATCACAAATAAACCTTATCAAGGTAATGGTTACCTGTCTAATATATACAAACATATTAAAAAAACAAAAGTCTACTCTGCAGGCAACTACTGAGATTACTATACACAGATAAACAACCACCCTCCTAATGAAGAAGAGAAAAATATTATCTTAAAATCATCAAAACAATCAACTTTGTCAATATATTGGCAGTTATTCACTTGGAGATATTTAAACAGAAGTTTTTTATACACTGCACAAATTAACCAAATTATTTGCTAGTGAAGATAAATGCTGAAGATGTCAAACTAAAATAAGAGCTGACTGGCAACATATTTTCTATGACTGTAAGCGTCTCATATTGTATTGGAAAAATATTAATTATTTTTTCAGATTGTCTTCAATGATAATTATCAATTAACAAAATCAATGTTATTATTCAACACCCCTATCCTGGATTGTGTGCCAAAAAAAGATTTCAAGATACTATGGACACTGATGGCAGTTGCATGTAAAATTATCACCATGCACTGGAAAAGCACGCCTTCTCCCATGTTTAAGGATTTTAAAAACCTAACCTTGATGGCTGGACATATGGAAATATCTACATTAAAATACAGAACAACCAGACCTACATCACTTTAAAACTCTTGGATGAAAATACTGGAAATATTTGAGAAAATGGACAAAGATTTATGACATGATTTATCATTCTTCACAATCTACTTAAATGTATTATTGCTTTTTCCTGTATAGACACTAATGTATATAGTTAAATAATGTTCTGATATTTATAGGTTTTAGAATTGTATATATGTTTTTCATTTTGAATTTATGTAGTCTGACAAAATATCATACTTCAAAATAAAAAAAAAAATTTAAAGTAAAAAAAAAATTTAAAAAAAAGTACTATGGGGCAGCAAAGGCTTTAGCCAGTATGCAAAAGCCTTAGAACAACAGATGAAGGCCATCCTTGGCAAAGCAAGGACTATTCAGCATCTTCTCCCATGGTGACACATACTGGAATGACACCTACTATTTAGCCTATTGTTGAAGCCAAATATATTTTCTTTATACTAAGGTATCACTCTTGCAAAAGGAAGGATTCCACTTAAAATACTGCCTGCATTTCTGACATAGATGGAGTTCTGACATGTCTTTCTGCATATCCCTCATGGTTTTGTATGCAAAGTTCTTCATCCACATGTGGTCAACCACTATCTAATAGTCTTAATGGTCAATGAGACGTTAGTGATCCTGGCACCTGAAAGGTAACTCACCATAACCTGTGCTTGACTCCTCTCTAACTAAGCTATATATTGTCTGTCTATAGAGTTACAGATCACTAAAATGTTTTTATTTGAGGTAGGACAAAACAAAATGCTGCCAGCCCAGCTAGCTGGAATTTTGTAAATAATTCTATGTCATTTGTGAATATTAATATGATTTTTATAGAAATGCAATAGATGGAAATAACGCCAGCCCAGCTATCTGGAATTTTTTAAATAATCAAATGTCATTTGTGAATATCAACATGATTTGTATGCTTGTCTTACAAATGTAAAGGAGCTACATGTTATGTGTATATTAAACTACTGGTACAGACATGTGTGTTGAACAGGGTTTGTACAGTACTGAGCTTCAAGAATGTAACTACAGCATCCCCTACTGGAAAAGAACAGAAATGTATATAAACTTTATACCTGTTCAAATGTATGTTTTAATAGCAGAAACCAGAGCATACAGAGTTAACTTGCAAAACTTCAAGAAAATAAATTGAAATTAAAGTGTTTTACAATTGTGTTATTTCTCAGTTTCAGTTCAGCAGCAGATGCAATGTCTTGAGCTAGACGTTTTTGTATTTTCTTGAAACAGAAATAATTACTAGGTTTCGAATATGAAAGCGTTTTATTATTTTACAACTTCTAAGTTCTGCAAACTTCTGAGAGATATGTACTTTTCACACAAATATATTAACATTATATAAGTTTCTGTTTAGCCTGGGAACTGAAGGCAGGTGACAAAAAGTGATGTCATCCAGGCTAACCCAGCAGTAAAATGTGTGATATTAATTTAAAATCTCTCTCAGAGAGAGACTATGCATTTTGTATTTTGTCTTTGATCTGGAAACATCCATCCCCATCATATCTGCACTTGCTTGCATGTAAGACTTAGGACATAGTAGCTATTTTAGATATAGATAGGAATATAGTAAAGATTAGTTTAGATGTTTTCTGTATTTATTTGCGACTGTCCTGCAATATTGTTATTTTCTGCAGTTTTGAACTCTTAAGTAACTGTTTGTTTTCTGAATATTGTCTTGTTATTTTATTATTTAGTATTAAATAGATTTAAACCTATCTTTGTGGCTGATATTTGTGAGTCATATTTAAGCTCTTAGAGTACTTGAATATGTATTTGGCGACACTGTATAGGCCACTCCTAAATAGCCTTGTAAGTCTTGGGCAAAACTACCATTTGGATAATAGTAACATTGCGCAGTAGGATTGGACACCCTTTGTAAGGGCCTTATAGTAGCTAATAAGTAAGAGTGGCTGGTAGCAGCTGGTATTACCTTATAGTCTGGGCAGAAGGGGGCATAGTTAGTAAACCTGTGCCAACCTTTCCCATGTGTGTGTGTGTTTGTGTATCAATTAACTCTCAAAGTGTGCGTGTGTGTGTGTGTGTGTGTGTGTGTGTGTGTGTGTGTGTGTGTGTGTGTGTGTGTGTGTGTCAGCTACTTGGGCAGGGACACAAAGTACTGGTTGGATATCGAGGGGGCTGGAGGTCTTAGCTTGGCCACTTGGCTGAGATCTTAACCCTATAACTGTGCCAGTGGAGAGTCTTACTGGGTATTTGGAGAAAAGGGGTAAAACCAGACCCAGACTGACTGTGGTCTGTGTGTGATCTTAAGGGAAATTGTACTTTACTGTGTGTGTACTTGTCATTCTCCCATTGTGCACATCTCTCACTGTTGCCATTGGTGAGAACTGAGGCTCCCTGATCACTGGGCCAGTGTAGGGGTGCCACATGAGTAAAGGGCTAGTGCACTGGATTTGAGATGATTCACATCCATACCTCTCAATTGTACAGATATTTGCCTCATATTGTTCATCTGTTTATCATAAAACTGTGGTTTTAAATCACTGGTAAATCGTTGAAAACTGAAGTCAGAAAATAATGGCAGACATTTGAGTTTCAGACTTCATATCCTTCAGAAAATTCATGCTAATGAAAAAATGTCATTCTATCAACTTTCTAAAGTTTGTAAGAACAATATTTACAAAGTGTCTTGATTTTTGGGCCTTTGTCCCCCCATTATTTGTGGCTTTGTCCAGATTTCTTGCTCTAAGAGGTTGAGAGGTATGTTCAAATCATAGCAGCCCTTTGCTGTAAGTGTTGTTTGATTTTTAGAGAAATCAAGTATTTGTGGGTCTTGGAGGCTTTGGTAAGGATTTTTTTTAAAGCTCCAGCATAGGACAGTGTAGTACACATTGCTGTAGAATGTTATGGAAGTGAGTATTGCTCAGAGTTTGAGCTTATTTGTGAGTGTGAGGCCTCCATGTTAGCTAAATAGTTACATCTCTCACAAACAGGATGTTCTGGACTAAGTAAAAGTCCATTATCTGGGAGCATCAGGCAGCTACTGCACTGCTTTAGGATGCCAAGTGCTATGATGATGGCAACAGAAGGAAGACAATCATGCTAACCTGCCATTTTAGTCTGTGGATCTGAAGACTTTATTAGGATTTTACATAATACTAAATTCAGTTAAATGAAATAGTTATCTGACTATAGAGTGTGGGGAACAGATAGCAGACTAAGCTGTTATAAAATACATGCTCTGCATTGCTACTTGCAGTTGATAAGGGCAATGCAGAGCAAGTACAAGCTAACTTTAGTAAATAGCAGCTATTGACTATTAGATGATACTTGGAGGACCTGTTTACACAGTGTGGCACATTGCACAACTGCAGACAGCTGTCTGTACCACAGGTAACTCAAGTTACTTTACAGTAACGACCACAAATTTTGAGAAGTTATATGGTTATAGCAAAGATATCACTCAAATACCCATATCAATACAGTGTAAATTTTAATACTCTCAGGCAATTTATAACAACAGAGTAAAACTTAGTAAGAACAGAACGGAACTTATCCCACATCTTGAAAGGCATGTTTGTCAAATACCATGGACATTTGTTATAATCAGTAGCTTAACAGCTAAGTATGAAGCAGCTTTGTAGTAAATGACTTCTATGCCAATTGAATGTAGGCAATTTATAACAATGTAGAAAATTTGAAAACATTCAAATGAGCATACTGGTCAACAGCGAAATGACACTCTTCAAGGTTCTACAGCAATCAGAGGCCTAGAAACAGCTAGTTGTTTTTCTCTCTCTCTCTCCTTTCAGCAGAGTAAAAAACAGTAACAATTCTTAGCTAGATTTTTAGAACCAGCCCAAAAACTATACAGCAATTGCAGCAAAACTCAGTGGCAACAGAAATATTTATACCAGATCCTGTAGGGTTTGCAGTTTGTGAAATCAGGTGGAAATTTATCACAATCAGTAGCTTAACAAATAAATACATAGCAGATTATAGCAAATACTCCCAAGGCCACTCAGATGCAGGTAACTTATGACAACACAGAAAAGCTGAACATTTCAAATGAGCATATTGTCAGAAAGCAAAATGACACTCTTCCAAGTTCTACAGCAAACAGATATCTAGAAATAGCTAGGCTGTTTCTCAACTCTCACCAGTGTACAATCCAAATTGCATTTCTTAGCTACATTACTAAATATCACTAAAAAGTGCACAGTTATCACTTTAAAACTCAATAAGAACATAAAAGTACATATCATAGATTTTGTAGGGCTTGTTTGTTTGTCAAATTCGGTAGAAATTTCTTACAATTACTAGTTTAACAGCTAAGCGTTTAGCAGCTCAGAGCAAAATTAGCTTTAGGCCACACAAACATGGGCAATTTATAGCAACACAGAAAAGCTGAACAAAATTCAAACAAGTACACTGGCCAACAAAAAATGATACTCTTTAAGGTTATGCTGCAATCAGAGGCCTAAAAATGGCTAAGTTCTTATTCCAGTATCACCGGAGTACAAACCGGTAGCAATTTTTTGCTAGAATACAAAATATAATCAAGAAGGTATATAGCTATCACAGTAATACTCAGTAAGAATAGAAAAGTACTAATGCCAGATGTTGCAGAACTTGTTTTTTGTTTTTATTTCCTTAAATCCAGTATAAATTTGTCACAATCAGTAGCGTAAGAGTTAAGCATGTAGCAGCTTGTAGCAAATGAGCTCTAGGTCGCGCAAACATTTGCAATGTAAAATAAAGCAGAAAAGCTGTAAAAAATAAAATGATTACATTGGCCAACAGCAACAGCCAGCAGAGTCTACAGCAATCAGAGGCCTAGAAATGGTCAGTTCTTTCTCTAATCTCACTAGATTCTTAGCTAGATTACCAGACATAATCAAACAAATGCACAGCTATCTTATCCTAGATCTTGCAGGGCTTGTACCTGTGTCAAATCCCATGATCATAGCAAATTAGCTGCTAGATAAAGTACTGATAAAAGAAAAAATGAAATATAAGGCACAAGAAGAAAGGTTATGTAATGCATGCAGGGTACAGGAAACAATGTAGCATGTTTTTTGGAATGCATGAAGGCTGAACAATTTTGGAAACTATTTGGGAGCACTTTACATACAAATGCTTTACAGAAAAATTACATGAATATGACACTATAGTGGAATTACAGATAAGGAAATAAAGTTATGCAGATAAATGCATTAAAATTGTCTATTGCTACATGGTGTGTGTGGAAAAAGAGATGTAAATAACTTATACAACAAAGTATCAAAAGAGAAAAAAGGTACTAGATAAAGTGAACAAGTGGTTATTGCAAAAAGGGTGGGTGGCTTGAGGTGTGAATAATACCCAAGCTAAATAAATATTATGATGCATAAATGAAGGCATATTTACTGACCTAAAGTGTATTACATTGTGATTCAGGGTTTATCAATAAAGCATCACTACTCTTTTCTGTAAGTGCCATAGGATCTTTTACATCCACCTGAGTTATCATTAACTCATAAAGATAAGAACTCAGTTTAACCTGTCATCTTGGAGATAACACACTGAGGAGTAAAGCACTACCTTTATATTGCTCTTCAGTTTTAGTAATATTAAAGGAAATGATTCATTGAAGCATGTGGCATAGTAATAGAGCCCAGATCCTTCTGATTTTCCAGCACTAAGGGTAAGTGTGCTACCTTTTGAGACACTGACATACTTACATGACAGGCTTTGTAATTAAGTCAGTGGACTATGGATTTCCTGGCAGATGGAGCTGTTTTAATTACAGGATGAATGCTGTCTCATACACTTGTGCCCACCAACTTCTCAGTATTGGACTGTAATCATTTACTTCAAGCCCATAAAAATAAAAGTTATGTATTCACCATAACTACGCATCTCTGTTGGCCATTTTCATTCACCCTCAACAAATGGGTCTCGGATCCAACCCTCAGATCTGACTCTGTTGCTTTTCTCTAGATTCTTGGATCTGATTCTCAAGCTCCTCCCTTTACCCATAATGCACCTGTCACTGCATTACCTCAGACTGAGTTTGCTAATATTATATAATCATCTAAATATAAAGCATAATAACAATAACATGGAGAAACAATATAGTAATAGAACAGAGGCTAAAACTCCTAAGAAAAAACTTAATCAGGTCACTCCTAAAGACATGGATAGGGGGAAGTGGGTAGGGAAGTTGAGGAAGAATGAAAATGGACAACACATGCATAGTTATAGTGAGCACATAGCTTTTATATCTGATGCTGTCATTTTCATGCATTCATTCCTCAACGAATGGGACAGAGCTCCCAGCTACGATAACCTGAGTTAGCCGTCATAGAAGAATGTAACAAGATAAAATGAAAGAATGACTAGCACGGCTAAAACAACTAATAATTTATTAAATACAAATGTAAGCACTTTCGTGCATAAGCACTTCTTCAGATTATTCAAACAAATCCTAAAACAACACTAATTTTAAGCATGATTTTATGTTCTAAGTGGATTGCAAGAGAACAAATCTAGTGTATTTAGTACCTTGCACAGGCTGTCCCAGTTTTTATGTAGTGATGACCAGTCGTAGTTTGAAACAAAGGGTTTTGGAGCATATTGGGGATATCAGGAAAAATGTTAGTACGAAAGCTTTAAACAAACGCATTAGATTGCATGCTGGTCATGGGTTTCTTTTCAAAGTGATTCAGTTAACTACCAAAAATATTAGAGGAGGTGATTTGATTAATAAAACTGGAATTAATGAAATGAAGTGGACTATTATGTTGCAAGCTGATAGGAATTTTGGCTTGAATGAAAATACATCCCTTGGACCTTACTTAAAAGGATGTAAGATTAAACATTGATTTGCTGGCATGGTATTGTTTTAGTACAGCTGTTTTTAGTGTGCATTTTATTTGCTGGTTTCAGACTTCATAATGATATTTAAAGTTGTTTTAGCATTTGTTTGAATAGTCTGAAGAAGTGATTATGCACGAAAGTGCTTACATTTGTATATAATAAATTATTAGCTGTTTTAGCTGTGCTGGTCATTCTTTCATTTTATCTTGTTATGTTCTTTCTTGTTGGATGACCTTTGGTTATGGTGGAATCTTTTTATTTATGTTCCAGAGAAACTCAGAACCAAATGCAAGCCTGTTTCTGGAGATGGGTCCAACGTGTAACGTGTAATAAATGAATGAGCATTAGACCAAGTGGCAGCTGTGCAAATATCACCAATGGAAGCTCTAGCCCAAAATGCAGTTGACATAGCCATTGACCTAGTTGAATGTGCTTTTGGAGGTTTTGGCAAAGTTAAACCTCTCAAAGAGTAAACATAACAAATACATTCTGTTATCAATTTGGCTAGAGTAGTTTTGGATACTGGCTTTCCCAATTTGTTACCGGAAGAGGAAACAAACACATTCGTGCAACTCCCCTCTTTTCATCATTCTTGACAAGCTAATTCTTCGTTTTCAGTAAGTACAGCTTGATTTGTTTCTAACTTCAGAATATCTGCCTAAATACTTTATCTTTAAATTTTCAGGGTCTATGTAATAGTTGCCCCTCAAATGTGTGGACATGCTCTGTACACACTCAAGACACCTTGAGTGACATTTTTTCCTGTAAAAGCATGATTGAAATTTCTCCAATACCTAGCTGCACACAGGACAGGACAACTAGTTTGCAGTGACAAGCACTGCCCCAGAGTTGCAAACTGAATACTCCTGACATTGCTTTATAGTCTAACTCCAGGTATCTAATCAATAAAAAAAGAGTCTGTTGCCATGGATATGAACCTTCCCATTATCTCCATTACCAACTTGGTGGATATGGGCATCCTGATGCAATGTAAAATTTTCCTAATTTTTACTGACAACCAGTTAATTCTCAAACAAAACTGATATGATATATGAGAGATGTATTTACATATCACTGGAGGCAACGCTCTCACATAAAAGTACTCCTAATGTCAATGAGGTTGTCAGAAGTACACACACTGCACCCATTGCACACAATTCAAAGCAGACATATTGATCCACATATGCTGAGGCACTTAAATGTAACCTTCCTAAAACCACAAAGACCTGCTAGATGAAGCACACATAACTACCCTCAAGAGACCCAAATGCACTCTTTTGAAACAACACCCACATCAACACATAGAGCCACATCAACACATAGAGCCACATCTCATGGAGCTTCTACGTTTAACCCCTAAGGCAAGCCACCACACAATCCAACATTCTGGTCATTGGAGACTCCATCATGAAACACATTGATGTCCATCTTACCAGAACTGATACTGCCTCTGCGAGTACGACAGCTGCAGGGTCCCAAAGGAAACAGCATAAGTCAAAAAAGAGGACCAGCATACAAGGCACCTTATAAATACTTTATTAAAAGTATTAGGTTCTTAGGAAACAGACCAGTTTCAGCAATACTAATAACAATAATGTGCCTTGTATGCTGGTCCTCTTTTTTGACGTCCATCTTACCAGGCCATAGTCCATGTGGGAGTAAATGATGTGAGAAGTACCTCCCTAGACTATATGCAGCGAGACATCATGGAGCTCTCGGAATATGTGTATCAGGCTGGTACAAGCCTAGCATTGAGCAGCATTTTACCTTCTCCAAGGATGATGCCACAATACAAACAAAAGATGATTGACTTTAATAATTGGCTTAGTTTCTGGTGTCATTCTAAGGGGGTGCAATATTTGTCAGTGTGAAAGGAGATGGTCAACAGACGATGCTGCTTTGCCAGGGATGGTCTGCATCTCTCCCCTTTAGGCTTTTGAATATTAGCTAAAACAACGTCTTCCCCCACAGTGCCATTTTTAGGCAATGCCAAACTGAAAGTACTTCTGACATGGCAAATCAAACCAAGAAAATCTAAAGGTATTACTGCTCAGTGCCAGGAGTCTAAACAAATCTCCACTCCCTAGAAGCTTTCTTCACCCTAGAGAATACGGATGTCTGTGTGGTCACTGAGACGTGGTTTAGTGCAAGGTTATAATGCCTTCCAAACATTTAGACCAGCTACTACACATTCAGGGACTAAACGTGGAGGTGTCTCTATACATATCAAAAATAAATGTACCTCAAGGCTGGTCAAACAGGACAATGCACTTGAGCTTCTCCATGTTCAAATCACTGTAGGCAAAATCCATTATCATTTCCTTGCCAGCTAAAGGTCCCCCTCTATGACCCAGGAAACCCATACCATCTATTTAAACTTATTAGAAACAGTAACCATCCAACCAATACCATTTTTTCACACTGAGCTGATCGAAGGAAGGACACTGAGGAAACTCGGAGCTATAATATATAACATTAAGTATCCTGTTTTTTGTTTATTTTGTTCTTTATTTCTTTGTTATTTATAGCACTTTGTGTACTGTGTATTTTTCTAGCTAGTTTCACTGTGTGTGAGTTATTAACTGGAAATTGTCCACTTTTATTAAGCATCTGTTGGGTTGTTTGTTTCTGATAACTTGTTGCAGTTAAACTCTTTTTCCTGGAGGCTCCTTTAG
Source organism: Protopterus annectens (assembly GCF_019279795.1). Taxonomy (NCBI): domain Eukaryota; kingdom Metazoa; phylum Chordata; order Ceratodontiformes; family Protopteridae; genus Protopterus; species Protopterus annectens. The sequence goes on from NC_056734.1 coordinate 718,220,901, forward strand.
CTGTTTAAAACTTTCATTTAAAGGCTCACTGCTGCTTTTCAGCTGTGAGAAACATTTCTGCAGTTTGTTTCCCACCGTCCCTCCCTGTTGGTATAGTGTTTTTATAGTTGGTGGCTTTGCAGTTGCCCGCCCCTAGTGTAAATTTGATCTGGGACCCTCCTCCCAGTCTAGTGTCATTACCTTATTCTACCCGGTACAGACAGAACATTTGAGAAGGCCAATCAGCTTAGTTTCTGCTAATCCTTTCTCTCTTTCCACAAAAAAAAAAACAAATATTTTATCTGCTTTTACTGTATTTGTGTTTCTTCCTACTTTATTTTGCTTTTCTGTCATCTTAAAAGTACTCAGTTGTATTTATTACTGCTTGGTGTAACTCATTCTAAGCCTTTTAGTTTAAGCACTCAGAGGAAGCTACTACATGATAGAGCAAAATCCCAAAAAGGGAAGGCATCTCTGATCAGTATTAGCAAAAAACTACGGGCACTCATAAAATCGTCTTAAGGCCAGCTTCGAGACAAAAATTGCACAGGACACTAAGGATAATCACAAGGCTTTCTTTAGTTATGTTAGGAACCTGGGTGGGAATTCCTAGATATGCTCAGAATTAGTCCAAAATGACAAAAAATACACTGAACCCACAGACATTGCCAACATCCTAGCTGACAGGTTCAGTGCAAACTCCCCCCCCCCACCCACCAAAAGGGCAAATATCCATCCCAGCAGAGTGCTGCCCCCTGACATCTCAGATGCTCAGGTAAGAGACGCCCTCTCCAAAGCAAAAAACACAGCATCAATGGGACCAGACAGTGTCCCGGGCTGCGTCCTACATGAACTCCAAGAAGAGTTAAACCCAAACATAAAACTACTGTTCAATCTCAGCCTTACTACAGGATATGTACCCAAAGAGTGGCGTACAGCAACAGTGGTCCCTCTCCACAAAGGTGGTGCCTCAATGGATCCTGGAAACTATCGCCCCATAAGCCTGACTAGCTTGGTCTACAAAGCTATGGAAAGGATCATCATGGACCTCATAAATAAAGATATTGGGGACCTATAGACACTGGATCCTACCCAGTTCGGCTTTGTTAAGGGCAGATCCTGCCTCTTAAACCTGGTCGATTTCTTTGAAACAGTCACCAAGGCCATTGACGAGGGGAAGGTGGTCCACACAGCCTACCTGGACCTCGCAAAAGCCTTCGATACAATACCCCACTCGGGCATTACAGATAAGCTCACCAGCTTAAATATAAACCCCTATGTCACTAGATGGGTTGCAAACTGGCTCAAGGACAGAACCCACATGTAGAATTGCTGGAGCCATGTCAGACTCCAAACCAGTTACAAATGGCATCCCACAAGGCTCAGTCCTGGGACCTCTCTTGTTCGGTACATATTTCTCAGAGGTACAAGCCAACACGGAAGGACTGTGGCTGACCAAGTTTGCAGATGACTGCAAACTGGGCACCATAATAGACTCTCCTGCCGACACAAGCATCCTCCAAAAGGGCCTCATAGAAACAGACAACTGGTGCCAGAGCCATGGCCTCAAGCTAAACGCCAAAAAGTGTATAGTCATCCCCTTTGGCAAAAACAAAGTGCCCACAAATTACCACATAGGTGGTAATCCATTAAGTACAGAAGAAGTAATTAGGGACCTGGGGACCCAAGTTGATAGCAATCTCTCATTTGACAATCACGTGGCCAAAGTGGTTAGAAAAACATTTTATATAGCCCACCTAATCATGAAGGGATTCACATCTAGATCAGGGGAGGTCATTGTGCCTCTTTACTCATCCCTCATCAGGCCCATAATTGAGTACAATGCCCCTTTTGGGATGTACCTTACCAGACACCTGCAGCAACTGGAAAGACCCCAAAAGTACCTCACCAAGAGGATCAAAGGGCTCAAACAGATGCCATATGCTGCCTGGTTAAAGAAGCTCCAGCTCTACTCAGTGGCATACCACCTGCTCAGAGGCGATCTGTGCCTGACGTATAAAGCCATGTCCAACCCGGAATTAATGGACATGCTGCACCTCAGAAAATCCAAATCCCATCGAGCCACGCTCGAGAGACTTGAACCTCAACACTGAAATAAATAGGACATGCTGGAGGGACAGATTCATAACCCAGAGGCTCCTTTCACTCTGGAATAAAATCCCAGTCCAGGTTAGGCACAGTCCCTCATTGACTCTCTTCAAGAGGAATCTTGATGAGTGGATGGGAGATCGTAGGTTTACCCCGAGTATCACTTCTGTGTCACTGTTAGACAGAGGCACAGTATACTAACCTCAAAAAAGGGCATAGCAAAATTAATTTAAAATGGGTGGTGAAAGCCAAACACACTCTGGCTAAGCTTATAAATGCCCTAGGGCAGATAGCCTAGTATGAACCTATGAACCTATGAACCATATTCATGGGTGACTTTAATTATCCCACTATTAACTGGGAATCATATAGGACACCAAACAAACAAGCAAAGAGATTCCTGGATTTTGTAAACACAAGCTCACTGAACCAGATAGTCAATACACCAACCAGGGGTGCAGCCATACTGGATCTGGTCCTTATTAATATGGGAGAATACTGCACACCCCCTGCAGTAATGTCTTCCCTGGTAAGGTCGGACCACAAAACAGTCTCCTTTGAAGTAAAAATAAAACCTGGACCCAAAGTTAAACCTATAATATTCAGGAACTACTGTAAGGCTAACCTCCCACTATTAAGTGATCAGTTGGCAAAATTCCAAGTCCCCATAAACCCCAAGAACACTGCTGCCTATGCAGAACTGTTCACAGCAACCCTGTACAAGCATGTTAATAGCTGCATAGAGGCAGCTCTGCCCACCAGACATAAGTACAGAACTAACTCAAAAAACAAGCCACCCTGGTGGAATCACAAAATCAATAGGCTGTATAACAGAGGGAAGAAAATCATGGCAAAAATTAGGAGGTGCAGAACCCAGAAAGATAAATGCACTCTCATCAAACTAAACAAACACCTCAGAGGACAAAGTCCACCAAAGCCAAATTTGAGGTGAGTTTGGCCTCCCACAATCACAAGGCACTCTTTAGCTATGTCTGCAATCTCAAAGGCAATACACAATTGTGCGCAGAGCTCATTGTAAATGAAGCTACCTATACTGAGCAAGAAGATATAAGCAAACCTACTGGCCAATAAATTCAGCTCCAACTTTACCTCTCTCTCCCCCCTTCAACCTTCCCTCAGGAAATACCATCAAAAATAACTCCCCCTGCTATCACTAGGGAACAGGTCCTTAATATTCTCTCTAAGGCCAAGAACACTGCATTAATGGGCCCAGGCAATATCCTTGGATGCCTTCTAAATAGCATGAATCATGACCTATCAGGGCTTCTGGAACTGCTATTTAATTATAGCTTCCAAACAGGCTTTGTGCCTCATGAATGGAGAACAGCAACACTCATCCATCTGCACAAAGGTGGGCCATCTACAGACCTTGGAAACTACAGACCCAGAAGTCTCACTAGTCTTATATAGAAAGCCATGGAAAGAATCATTATGGAAATGATCAATATTGATACAGTAAACCTCCAAACACTGGACGCAACCCAGTTTGGTTTTGTCAAGGGTAGACCATGCCTACTCAACTTGGTAGACTTCTTCGAGAAGGTCACCAAAGCAATGGATGAGGGCAAAATGGTTCACACTGGCTACCTTGACCTGGCCAAGGCATTTGACACTATACCCCAGTCAAGTATTGTTGTCAAGCTCAAGAGGTTAGGTACAAACTCGTATGTCACCCAGTGGATAGCCAACTGGCTCACAGACAGGACCCAGGAAGTAAGAATTGGGGAGTCCACCTCTACAAAGAGGCCAGTCACAAGTGGAGTCCCTCAGGGATCAGTCCTTAGACCACTCCTTTTTGGCATTTACTTCTCTGAAGTCAAGGCCAATCCCAATGGTCTCTGGCTGACTACATTTGTAAATGATTGCAAATTAGGAGCCGTCACTGAATCCCACACTGACACATATGTTCTCCAGGAGGGGTTGACACAGACAAACAACTGGTGTTAGAGCCCTGGAGAAGAAATGCATAATTGTATCCTTTGGGAAGTCATCCACCCCTGGTAACTATCATATTGACAACACACCCGTTAGAGTTGACCCAGGAGTCATGGACTTCGGGACACACATAGTAATCTAGCCTTTGACCATCACATGTCTTATAGTATTGAGGAAATCATTCTATGTTGCTCATCTTATAAACAAAGACATGGCATCTAATCTATGGAAGTTATTGTTCCACTGTATTCAGCATTCATCAGATCTGTCACTGAGTACAATTCCCCCTCTGGTACGCACCTAACCAGGCATATCCAACAACTAGAACATCTACAGAGGTTCCTCACTAAAAGAGCACAGGGCTTAAGTAAAATGTCCTATGCAGACCACCTCAAGGTTCTATCCCTGTATTTTGTCTCCTACAAGCTTTTGAGGGGAGAGCTATGCCTGACATACAGTGCATTGTCAGACCCCACTCTGCTGGACCTCCTGCATATCCACAAAACAACCAGCAACAAAATTACCCATTCTAAGGATTTGAACCTAGTCTGTGATAAAAATAGGACCTGATGAATAGACAGGTATGTATCTCAGAGATTACCCCATGTCTGGAACAGGCTCCCCATCTATTTAAAGCAGAGTTCCTCCCTAACCCAACTGAAGTGCAACTTGGACAATTGGATGGGTAACAGGAAATTCATCCCTGGTTTTACACCTATGTCTCTAATGGATACAGGCAGTCCCCTGCTTGCACTTATCAAGGGTGCCAGAACTTGTCAGAGATTTGGGATGCATGGCTTGGCTTAAAAAGACCCTTGTGGTCATTAGCCTAGTAAACACCTATGAACCTATAACTGGTCGTTTTTTCTAAATTCTTTCATCCAGTGAAGATAAAAACAAAGTTTCCTATGCACATCGAAAAGGTGAAGCATGTAATCTCCTTTTTGTTGTCAAATTTAGGAAAGAAAAGCGGTAAATTGATCACTTGACTGATGTTTGTTTCACAGGGAATTTTGGGTAGAAAGGAAGGATTAATATGTAAAGTCACCCTATCATTATGTAAAATCAAATACGGCAGTTTTGAAGAAAGTGCTTGGATTTCAGAAACTCACCTCATAGAAATTACGGCCAGAAGAAAGACAGTTTTCCAAGAAAGAAATTTGAGATCTGACTTAGCTGAGGGCTCAAAGGGGGATCGTTTATCAGAGGTCTAAGTAAAAAGGTACCTTTAAGGAGTGGTTTGCATAACTTGAATGAAGCTAAAGGAGAAGCATTATCTCTGGTGTGGTAGTTAGGGATGGCTGCCAGCTGTACTTTGATAGTGGAGAAACTAGCACCACTTTGAAAAATCAAAGCAAGAAAATCTAAAACAGCAGGGATTGGAGCTGTGAAAGTATCCAGCTCTCTTTGCTGTGCCCAAAAAGAAAATTTCTTCCATTTACTCCTATAAATCTTCCTTGTGGAGGCTTTCTGAGATGAAAAGAAAATTTGGTGTACAGGAGATGAAAGCCTTGAATGTCTAGCAATCACTGGAATTGGAGAAGCCATGCAGTTGATCTGAGACTTGTAATGTCAGGATTAGTCAGCCCTGACAGATGTGACAGCAGATCTGGAATGGGGTCCAGTGTCCAAGGGAGACACATTAGGTGAGACCATAGGAAGAGGAACCAAACTTGCTGAGGCCAGTAAGGGGCAATCTTCAACCAGAGTGCTTTCTGGAGAAAATTGGGGATTAGAGGTAAGGGAGGATAAGCATATAGGAAACTGGAAGGCCAAGCATGGAGTAGAGCATCTCTTGGTGATTGCCCCTGAGGGAGGATTGGGGCAAAAAACCCACTGCACTTGTTGCTGAGGGGAGAGGCCAATAGGTCACAACAAGGTTGACCCTCATTTGTGGAAGATCATTTTTGCCACTGTATGATTGAGAGACTACTTGTGAAGCATCAAAATAGTCCTGCTGAGCTTGTCAGCTAGAATGTTGGATTTCCCCAGTATATGTATTGTTACAAGAAAGTGGTTGGAGGAGATTGCCCACTGACAGATTGTCATTGCTTCTCTGCAAAAAGGGTAAGATCTGGTACCCTCTTGTTTGATGATGTGCCATACCATTGACATATTGTCTGTTTGGATAACAATTGTCTCAGGAGGAAGAGAGCTCTGAAAGGCCTGCAGTGCTAAGAGGACCACTCTCATCTCCAAGATGTTAATATGCAATTTTGATCTCTTCTGGGAAACGTGCCTTGAACTGTCCATCCCATGAAATGTCCTTTAGGAAGGCTAAAGGGACGTCCCTGGCAAACTTCGTCAGATTGAATCCTCCAGAGCATGGAGTCTTTGCAGACTCAAGATAGTTTTATAGGATCTTGCAAAAGTTGTCGAAGAATGGGGCATTTTACTACTAGAGTCTGTTGGAGGGTTTGCATATGAAGATGAGCTGTAGATATCAAGGTAATTGCTGCAGCCATCGAGCCTAAACCTTGAAGAACTATTTTTGCTGGGGGAGAGGAGTGGGAAAGAATCTGTCTGGCATTCAGTCTCAAGGTAAGAATGTTGCTTTATTGTAAAAGAGCGAGATGATTAACTGTATCTAGCAGAGCCAACTCCAAGACATGAAATGGTTGAAGATGGGACTCTGAAAGATTGACTGTTATCCCCAGGAATTAAGATAACTAGAGTAAATAATCCCTGGCTTTTACTAGGAGATGCCTGGTTGGTGTGGTGAGAAGCCAGTCATCCAGTTAAGGAAACACTCTGAATCTGTGCATTCTGAGATGAGCTACTACCAATACCATCCACTCGATGAACACCCTGGGAGCTGTGGTGAGACCAAAGGGCAGGACTCTGAACTGGTAATGACTGGCTCACAGCTGGAAGCATAGGTATGCCTATTCATTTTGATGTGATAGTATGTGTCTTGAAGGTCGGGTCTATATTATATATTTGAAGGTTCAAAATTTCGAACCTCATATGAGCAAAACTTGAATCTTCGAATATATAATAAAAACATTAAAAAAAAACACTTACCTTAATGCTCTGAGCAGGGGGGAGCCCTCCTGCACCCCCTACTTAAATATACCAACTCTGAGACCGCACTTCAGTGCAGAAAAGGGAACTTTTCCCATTCTGCATGTACATTGCCTTTCACCTTCAAACTTTTCAAAGTTCGATCATATGGTGTTGACCATATGACATTCAAACTTTGAAACGTTCGATAATTTAATAGGGACCCTTGAAGATCTATACAGCACATACAGTCATTCTTCTGTAGAAGAGGCAGAATGCACTGAACTGTAACCATCTGGAACTTGGAGTTGTTTACAAACTGATTCAGATAACTGAGATCCAAAATAGGTCTCAGGTCTTCTGTTTTCTTTGCCACTAAAAAGAACCTTGAGTAAATTCCGGATCCACTTTGTTCTGGTGGGACCTCTTGGATGACCCTTTTGCTAGCAAATTAATTCCGGATCCACTTTCTTCTGGTGGGACCTCTTGGATGACCCTTTTGCTAGCAAATTTGAATTGCTAGAGGTGCTAACTTCTACTGATTGGGTGCAACATCTGGGAGATGTTTTCTTTTAAAAAGGGAATGACATATCATCTGGATATGATCCTTTGCATCCATGTATCTCTTGTGATGGCTGTCCAGGAATCTGGATGCAAAGATAAGTGTCCCCTAGCTGCCTCCAGGGAAGAAGAGTTAGTAACCCCTTCAGAAGCCCTGAAAGGTTCTATCTGAGAAAGAATCGCGGAACCCTTGGTTTTGTGGACCCCATCTGCCACACAAGCAGCAACTTCCTTTGTTGTTTCCCCCTTTGCCTCTGGGAGAAAAATCGGTGCATGAGTCTTGAAAAGGTCCTTGAGATTTCTGGAACCACATCTTCTTACCACTGCACTGTTTTCTGGAAAAAGTCCCTGCGGGGTAGAAAAAAGAATTCCCACAGCAGATAAGGTCTTATCTTACTGAATGAGGGAAATGTCTCTTTAATGGTGGGTCCAAAGAGAGAATATCCATCAAAAGGAGCTTTGATGAATGATGCTTTAAAGGGATTCAGAAAAATCACACAATTGCATCCAGGCATGTATCTTGATGGCTATGCCTGAACCTACAGCCCATGAAGATCCTTCAGCTGCATGAAAGATTAGCCTCATGGATGCATTCAATATAAATTGTAGGTTGGCCAGTCATGAGGAATAAGCCTTCTTTTCCTCTACCAACATGGACCCAGGAGTAGATGTAGGTAGTTCCTTAATTAAGTACCTCTGTAATCTAGTTAAGTGACCATAAGGTAAAGGTTGCTGAGGTGTAAACATGCTTCCTGTCCCTGTTCAACAAGCTAGATTCTCTATTAGCATGATGGACAAAAGAGCTCTGTTCAGCTAGCTCCTTTTTGGTAGCTGCCACAACAATCAGGGTATCTACAGGGCTTCCTTTACTCCAAAACCATCTATCTTTTAGTGCACAAAGTATTTTATCTTGATGCCAAGGAATAGGTTCTACAATATCTGTTCCCTTCCATGCCGGGTGGGAGACAAGATCTATAAGCTCATCTACCGGGGGGGGGGGGTAACCCAAGACATAGATGGACCAGACCTGAAGGCTTCTAGGAACAATGATTCCTCCTGGGAACGGGTTTTGGAAGCCCAACCACCTTTCTGTTGTAGGATTTCTAAAATGCGTCCAAAGCAAAAGTCTTCTGCTGGTGATCTTGGGGACTCATCTCCTTCATCAAAATCGGTGTCTTCAGTTAAATATTCCTGGGGGGAATCTAAGTGCCTCCTTTTATACAATCACTCCTGGGTGAACTCTCCAGTAGGGTGCTCTGTTGAAGTATCAGAAGAGGCAGGGAGTTCCCTAACTGGAACTGCAAGGAAGCCCTTATGTGCTGGCTGTCCCTGTGGAGTAGAGCGAAGAGACTCAGAGACAGAATCCGAAGGCACAAGAGGGATGGGGTCTGAGGAAGTTAGAGTCAAACAGCTCTCAGGTAGGAGAAAGCCCTCACCACCACCTTGAAGGCAGAGGGGCCTGAAGAAGCCTAGGCCAACCTCACTGAAGCTGAAACTCTTGGATCAGATAAGCCCAGTTCCCTTCCAGTCCTCTGCTCGGGGGGGGGGGGGGGGGTCAGAGCCAAACTGTTCAGCGCTGAGGCCTTGAGGGAAAGCTTCAGAGTAAAAGTTATTCCACACAGATCTAACACCAATGCTTCTGCTCAAGGAAGGTCAATGCCAAATGGGTCAAGGAAGTAGCCAGAGTTGAAGATGATGGCATCTTCAGATCCGACACTTCAACTCTTGGAGGTTGTGCATCCAAGGGTTCTGAAACAGTATGTCAGATTGGAGAAGGAGAAATGATGGAATGTGAAGAAGGCTCTAGGCTCACATATCTTATGGGCAAAGGAGCTGGTAAAACCCTCATCTGGATCTGTGTTCTGAGAAATGTTCTCCTCTTCCTGTCCACTTCTGCTTCAGAAAGACTTAGGGAGGACCTGATCAAAGAGGAGGTGAAAGGAGGCAATGATGACTTTCTTGATGTCTCCTATAAGAAGGGAGACCTATGTCTTGGGGACACTGGCTCTGGAGTGAAATGAGGATTCCAGAGAAGAGGAGACTTGGAGGCTGAAGGAGTCGGATCCGTAGTTTTCAGATCCAAGTGTTTCGAAATCTTAGCTGGTGGCTCCGATATCATAGTGGTTTTGGGAGACAGGACAGGAGAGCACTTTCTGTGTTCCCTGGGCTCTGTAGATTTAGACTTTTGTGAGGGGGTTTGAGCTACTGAAGTTGAAACTGAAGAACAAGGTGCAGAAGCAGGAATGAGATCCTTGAGGACAAGCTTGTTGCATCTCTCACTGATGGCTGCTCTGCCACTGAAACCAGAGCAAATAATGCAAGCAGTGTCTAAATGATAGGGGCCCAAACAATAAATACACTCCCTGTGAGCATCAGAGTTGAGAATCTTTGCCCACAGGAAGTGCACTTCTTAAACAAGTAGACTTTTTAGCCATAACAGGAAACTATGCCAAAAGTCTATTTCCAGGATAGGAAGAAATCAGAGAGAGATTTTTTTTTTCTTATAGAAAAGAATGAAAGACAGAAAAAAGAAATATCTTTACCAACAATGGTAATGAGACTATCTTTAAGGAAGGTAATGACAAGGATAGTAAAGAGATACCAATATATGGTAAAAAGGGTATTAAATAAGCAGGTAAAGAGAGAACAGGCTATAGAAAAAAGTTATATACAAGTTGAAGAAAATTAAACTTTAAAGTTATTACTCACTAATTTAGAAGAAATAACTCCCTGAGCCCAAGAGAACACAATCTTAACTGAATTGTTAGAGTGGCAAACAAGATCTGAGGTAATGCAGTGGTCAGGGGCATTATGGGTAAAGGGAAAAGCTCGAGAGTCAGATCGAAGAATCTAGAGAAAAGTGGCTGAGTTGGATCTGAGACCCATTTATTGAGGAATGAATGAAAATGACAACATCAGATCTAAAATTAATGCATTATTACATCAGAATAGAACAGAGGCAGCTTTAGGCCTTCTTTGACTGTAGTGTATTATGAAGTTTCCCCAGCAGTTCAGAGCAGCCTCAGAAATGTAGTGCTGCTTCCCATCAGCAATCTACTCATCCTTAAAGTATTTTCCAAATGGAACAAAGCCTTCCCATTGTCAACAACTTGAACTTATTTCACTCTTTCGGTTCAATTATCAGTCAGAGACTGATTTTCAGAGCTCATCCTCACCTGAACACATGTCTGTGTGTAGTGTGTATAAATACATGTATGCATGTATACACACACACACACACACACACACACACACATATATATATATATATATATATATATATATATATATATACATACACATATATATACATACATACATACACATACAGATATATATATATATATATATATAAATTTATATACACACACACACATATATATATATATATATATATATATATACACACACACATACATACACACACACACACACACACACACACACACACACACACACACACACACACACACACACACACACACACACACGTGTAGATGTATATACATACATATTTAGTTCATATAGCCTGGACAAAAGCCTAGAAGTGATTAAAGAATATTTGAAAGAATAGGCAAGTGATCATTTACTTCAAGATCACACTTAATGCTCAGTTTTTTAAAAGCATCACCAAGATAACTTTGAGTGTCTAAATAATTTTGTTCACTGCTGTTGTCCATGTAGAGCACTACATCTGCATACTTTTGGGCAATATTAGTAGCAAAGCTGTTTAAAAAATGGAGCATAGTTCATTTATTCCTTGTGATTCCCACAATGAAGAATGGTGTCCTGAGGTCATCAAATGAATGCTTGTACTTCCTGTAAAGTATAATTCTCCAGAGATTTTCCAGGGATTCAAAAGCATTTTCTTTTATAGAAGTTGAAAAGGAGGGGTGCCTGCTGTGCACATCAACAATAATGCTACTAAGACAACCAGCAACAACAGCAAAACTGACAAACACAAAAGTGATGAGGATGTGACAGACTGCACTATACAAGAAAACCCACTGCACATGGGTCAGTTTCTCAGTCAAGAAATGATTATTCTTTCAGCAGAAAAAAAGATGAAAAACATTAGCTCTATATTTTTGTGCTGTTTGAACAGTTCTGTTATCATTGTGGTAAGTTAACAATTGTGTTAGACTTGGACTTCAGCAAAATCTACCTCTCCCAACACATTGATATCATTGTGCCAACTCCTATATCTACACTGCAGGTACATCCTTTCCAAGCAGTAAAAAAGCAAATCTTTCCTACATTTACAGTTGGAATAAGTAAATGTAGAGGGCTGCCCAAGTTCAAACAGCAGCTACTTGCTATAACATGTTTATACAGACTCAATGTACCTATAAATGGGCATTTGTATACAATCTTTCAGGTAGCAAACAAGGCACTGAGAGAGGCATGTGGTATGCTCTCTTTTACAGTGGGGTTGCCCTCTAATTGCCATGGAGTAAGGCTGGAAACACACACCCAACAGATATCAGTCTGCTATAAAGATATTGCTGGAAGACTGACATCTGCCTTTGTCTATACGTCTAATTGTATATATGATTTACTGCTGCAGTGCTCTATATGATGCACACAAACACATTTATAAGCCGACATTTCACCAAAAAATTAAAAATAGGAAATTGCGACCTTGGGAAAATTAAAGAAAGGTTAGCTCAAAACTGTGCATAGCTTTGGAGTATATATACATATTCTGAAGTGTTGGTATTTATGCAAAATACACAACTATAATGTAAAGCTTTTGTTTCTATACCATTGCAAGTTTTGTTAAACATATAAGATACTCAGACACAAAATCCATAATGCCATGCCACCATGGCTTGTGCACATCTATGAAGCTGAAAGCTATGTCATCAGGTATTTTCCTACCAGCAGGGCCTCCCACGGTGGACAGGTTTCAGTAGAGATGCCAGACTAATGATGTACCACTCATCTTGGCAGCAGCAGATGGGCAGTGTTGAAGGTGGAAGATCACGTTTAATGTGACAATGGTGACAACATTGAATTTATACTGCGCAGAAGAAAGGCCCGGCAATCTACTTCTGTATTCTGCCAAGAAAACTTGATGATGTTGAGACAACAAAGAAAGTGATGTATAGTGCTGGAAGATAGTCCGCTAGGTTGGAAGGTACTCACAATGCTTCTAGGGATGAGATGTTGGTCACAAAGAGTATGCCCAGTATTTGTGAAGCTGATGGACCAAAGCCATTAGGTCGTCTTGATGTAGATACTGATGGTCAGAAAAGGAAGATTAGAAGTTGCAAAGATATTCTTAACATAGGAACATGGAATGTATGAAACATGAACCAAGGAAATTGTTAAAGATCAGATGGAAAAAGCCAAACTCGATTTGTTATGGATTAGTGAACCCAAATAAACATGGCAGGGCCACTTTCAATGAAATGAGCATTGGATCTGCTACTCTGGTCATGAAACATGCATGTAAAATGCAGTGGCATTTGTCCTCAACAATAAGCTTTCAATGACCACACTAAAGTATAATGTTATCAGTGATAGAGTCATGTCAATCCGTCTACAGGGAAAGCTGATCAATGTCACTTTGATCCAAGTATATGCTCCAACAACAGACACGGAAGATGTGGATGTAAAATTGTTCTATGAACAACTTCAAAATGAAATAGATCAAATGCTGAAACAAGATCTACTGATCATTATGGGGGACTTCAATGCAAAAGTAGGAACCACACCTGAAGATGCAGTGGTTGGAAAGCACGGCATAGGAGAAAGAAATGAAGCCAGTGATAACTCAGTCCAGTTTTGCAAAACCAACTGTCAATCATGACTACAATCTTTCAACACCATAAACATTGCCAGTACACATAAGACTTCTCCAAATTGTATGTATCAAAATCCAATTGACTACATCTGCATAGGATAGAAATGGAAATCTGCAATGTTGATGGCAAGGACTAAACCAGGATTTGATTGCGAAAGCAACCACAAGCTTACATGCAAGTTCAAGGTAAAGCTTCAAAAGATCATTATAGACCTTCCAAAATATATTGAAAATATTTCTAAAGACTATTGGATACAATTAAATAACATATTTGCCATTCTTGATATAGGAGATAGAGAACCTGAAGAGTTATGAAATTACATTAAAACTGTAATTGGTGATGGAGCTGAAAAAACACTCCGGAAGAGAAAGAAAGCCAAAAAATCACCATGAATCTTGGAAGAAATTAGAAAAGTAGCAGAACAAAGAAGACAAGCAAAATTTTCCAGTGATAGATGAAAAAGTATCACAAATGAACTGAGAGTTTCAATGTCAAATTTGGAAAGACAAGGAACAATATTTCAAGGATATCTATCAGAAAATGTAATCAGAGCATGTAAATAGAAAAACCATACTAGCTTATCAGGATATTAAGAGATTGTGACAGAAATTCCAACCTTAATTGGAGATGCTTAAAGATACCAATGGAATGATACTGAATAACCCAGAAAGCATTAAAAAGACGTGGAAAGAATATATGAAAAATGTATATAAAAAAGGCATAACACTGGGGAAACTGAACTGGAAATTGACGTTGAGGAAGAACCAGATATTTTAAAAAAAAAGTCATAGCAGCAATTAAAGCTTTGTTGAACAACAAGTCACCTGGCATTGACGGTATTCCAATTGAATTAATCAAAGGCTCAGAAATTGCTATCATGGCCCTCACTTGACTCAGATTTGGAAGGGAAAACATGGCCAGCTGACTGGAGAATATAACTGTTCATACCTATAACGAAGAAAGGCAATGCTAAAGATTGTAACAACTACAGAACAATTGCCTTAATTCCACATGCCAGCAAAATACTGCTGAAAATAATACAATTATACGTTGAGCAAGAACTACCTGAAGTTCAGGCTAGTTTCAGAAAAGATTGAGGAACAAGAGACATTATTGCCAATGTTAGATGGATATTGGAGAAGAGCAAAGAATACAAAAAACCTGTATACGTTTGCTTCATCAGCTACAGCAAAGCTTTTGATTGTGTGGATCATGATAAACTATGGAAAACTGTAGTGCAAATGGGAATACCCAAACATATAACTCAGCTGATAAGAAGCCTTTATGAAAATCAAGAAGTTGCAGTGAGAATTGAATATGGCAACACTGACTGGTTTCCAATAAAACATGGTGTCAGGCAAGGATGCATCTTGTCACCTGACCTGTTCAATCTTTACAGTAAAGCCATCTTCAGAAAAGCAAATTTGGAAGAACAGTATGTTAATTTTAAAGTTGGTGGCCGTAATATGAACAACCTGCACTATGCAAATGACACAATGCTCATCACCAGCAGCAAAGATGATATGCTGTATCTATTGAGAAAAGACAAAGCTGAAAGTTATAACATGGGATTAGAACTGAATAAAAACAAGACAAAGATTATGAAAATGGAAAATGCTGAAGATTTTGAGCTTGAAGTTGATAGAATAGAAGTTATAAAGAATGTTATTCTCCTGGGCTCTTTTGTAAACATGGAAGCAATCAGCTGGGAATAAATACTTCACAGAATAGCATTTCATCACTCTACAATGAAGGCTCTTGACAAAGTATTCAAAGACAAGGAAATAACACTCAAAGCAAAAATCAGACTTGTCTATGCACTCATTTTCTTAGTGGTCAATTACAAGTGTGAAAGCTGGACGCTACAGAAATGGGACAGAAAGAAGAATGACTCATTTGAACTTTGGTGCTAGAGAAGGATTCTATGAATTCTGTGGACCCCTGAAAGAACTAACAAATCAATTTTGAAAGAGATCAAGCCGGCTATGTCACTTGAAACCAAAATGATGAAGTTACGACTGTCTTATTTCGGTCATACTGTAAGAAGAGAGAGATCACTGGAGAAGGACATTATATTTGGGAAGATCGGAGGAAACCAGGTGAAGATGGTGACTTGCAAACAGATGGCTGGACACATTGACGACAACCATAAGGATGATGCTAAAGGGCCTTGCTGGACTAGCACAGAACTGGCTTCTTTTTAGATATTTCATTCATCATGTTGCTAGGACTCGGACCCACCTAGAGAGAGAGAGAGAGGGGTGTGCTGGGCATAGCCTCATATGTCATGGGATACAGGGGTCAAAGAAATTCCAAAAATGGTTTAAAGGTATAACACTGAGTTTCAGAATGTGGTATTTATTCCCTGAATTATGGTTTATTTTACAAAGTGTCAGGACTCTCAGGACCAGTTCTCACACTTCTGACATAGAACCCTTCTGTTTTCCTATTATATAAGCTCATCACATTTTTTATGAGTAATGAGAAATATTTTCATATAACATTGAGGAATGGAACATCATCATCATCATCATCATCATCATCAATCCCATTTTCCTATTTTTTTTTTATGTGAAGTTGGGGTGTTGCATCAACTTTCGCTACCTCTTTTGAAACAAAGACATTCTCCTACCTTCTTTGACAGTCATGTCTGACTGTTACAGGTCTTCTCTCATGCAATCCATTCATCTCTTTCCTGGACATCCTCATTTCTTCTTACCTTCTTCATGCCTCTCCCAAATCTTTAATAAACTGTCATCATGTTTTTCTACACGTGCCTGAACCACTGTAAGTTTTCTTTGTGACCATTTCTGCAACTGGATTTACTTTGGCTTCTACTCTGATGTCATCATTTACTTGTCTGTCCCACAGTGTCCATCCTACCACCCATTTAAGGCACTTCATCTGCATTATCTCTAGCTCCTTCAACTGATTTCCATTCACTGCCCAAGTTTCTGCACCATTGTTTGGCACACCTTGCTTTTCAGCTTCTTTGTCATTCGTCTATCACACAATACCCCAGACACACTGTGCATGTTGGCTGCAACCCCTCTGACTATAGATTTGACCTCCTCATTCAGAATTCCTTTTTCCTCAACAACCCCTCTAAAATACCTGAAGATGTTAACCTGTTCCACTATTTTCCTTTCTATCTCAATTTATAGCTTCTTCTGATTCATAGGTTTATAGCTTCATAGGTTCATAGATTAGTATTAGGCTAAGTGCCCTTGTGGGCCATTTTAAGCCTAGCCAATTGCCCCATATGAGAATCAAACCCTGCACCTTGTGTCTGTAAGGTAAACACTGTAACCATTATGCCAGCCTCCCACCCCTAAATTTTTGAAGAAAGTTTATATAGAGCATAATAGATTCATAGATTAGTACTAGGCTAACTGCCCTTGTGAGCCATTTTAAGCCTAGCCAGTTATCCCCTGTGAGATTCAAACCCTGTACCTTGTGTTTGTAAGGCAAACACCTTAACCATTAGGCCATCCTCCCAAACCTTAAGATAGGTTCATAGGTTAGTACTAGGCTAACTGCCCTTGCGAGCCATTTGTTTTAAGCCTAGCCAATTATCCCTTGTGAGACTCAAACCCTGCACCTTGTGTTTGTAAAGCAAACACCTTAACCATTAGGCCACCCTCCCAACATGATTTCCCCCATTTTCTGCTTTGACAACTCTCTTGTTTGTATTCAATTTCATCTCGTTATCCTTTATTTTTGCATTCTATTCTTCTATCATTTGCTGAAGTTCCTGCTCAGAGTCTGCTTGTAATGGCACATTGTCTACATACAGAGCTTTGTTGATCTGTCTTCTCCAGTATGAAAAGCAGAGGGCTCAGAGATGAACCCTTATGCACCCCTACCTAACTCAGAATCTCTCTGTGAGTCTGAACAATGTACTTGTGTCATTGTATCCTTGTATAAAGCCTTCACTAATTTCACCAGTGTTTGCAGGACTTCAAACCATCCCAGGACTTCTCAATTTAGCTTTTTTGAGATCTTTTCATGTGCTTTTTCTAAGTCTAGGAATGCTCATTTGGACTTTTTTTTATATCTTGCCTCTTCTTCACTATCTGTCCACTGAAAACATCAGTTGATTGTGCTGAGGAACGGAACAATGATAAGTTTTTCATGCACTTAAAGATGTGACATAGAAAGACAGAACTGTCTAAAATGCTGCTCCACACCTAGAAAAATAATTCTGTCTAACTTATGAATTAGATACATAATCTAAGCTTTGATACTGGACAGAATAAACCAAACAGGGGAACTCCTTCAAGTCTGGCATACTTTGCAGTAAAAAGACAGCTGTTTTAGTACATCTTTTGTCAAGGTTTAAGATTCCAATGGCATTATTTATGCTGCAAATACTTCCCTTAGGAATAATTCTTTCCTATAACTTTAATTAAAATTCCACTAATTCATTTCACTTGCAATGCTAACTGCGTCATTCATTTTTGGCACAAAAACTCAAAATGTACTTGTTTGTTATACTACATCTTTGAACTTAATAATGTAGCATTTAATCATAGTGCAGAACTAAGAACATGTACAGACCTTTCTGCCTTTACGTCACTATCAACCTTACACTGTTCCAGGTATTTATTCAAAGAGACTAATTCATCCTGCAGTCGTTTCTCTCGCTCTGTACTCCCTCTGTACAGTTCCAATTCTTCCTCCATCTGCTTTACCTTCTCTTCCAATTTCTTAAACTCATGAAGAATTAAGTAGCTGACACCACAGTATTTGCAAACGGTCTCATCTCTGGACATCTACAAATAAACACATATTCAAATCATACAGCAGTAGCTACAGTAAATGCACACATTATAAAAACTTCTTATGACAATCACAGATATAGCTAATTAGCAAACAAATAAAAATAGGTAATCTTCATATCTAATCAATATAATTTTGCAATATTCCACCTGCGATTTGTTGCATCTTCAGTAATGTTCAGTACAATAAAATAAAACTAGCTATTAATGAACTGCTTCCTGCAGTCCATAGCTTTAACTTTCTCAGATTCTATTTGCCTATCGTATGACTGAACAAGTCGTTTAACCAGTTAGTGCTCCCAGGTAACTGCTTAAAAGGGATACTTGTGTTCAAAAGGCTTATCCAGTTGGTTAATGAATAAGTAGCTAAATAAGTAAATAATACTGCCCTTATGTGACACTGTTTTGCTATAACTCCTCAGATCTAGCAATTACATTGTTTAAACAATAACAGCTGTATTTGTACCCATTAATGGTATTGCATATTGCGTACTCCCTGCTACATTTGAAATAATGCCGATGTCTTAAACAAAATAAGTGTACTCGATTTGTCTCTGGAAATAGAAAAGCTTTGAAACCAAAGTAGACAATAAGACATGGCAAGCTAAGCTACAGTGCACATCTACAAGATACAGTGTGGCACGAAACACATGGCCAAGTGCATCTAGACCCTCAGGACATGCATTTGAACTGTTAAAACTGTGTTCTGCAATGCCTTATTGTACTTACAGTAAACATTATATGTACTCTGAGAATGAGAACAACTAACAATACAAAAAATAAGAAAACAAAGGGGAAAGTCGAAAATAGGATTAGTAATGGAGA
The DNA here is from genome assembly GCF_019279795.1 of Protopterus annectens. Lineage (NCBI taxonomy): Eukaryota > Metazoa > Chordata > Ceratodontiformes > Protopteridae > Protopterus > Protopterus annectens. The sequence goes on from NC_056734.1 coordinate 718,239,925, forward strand.
TGTGAAGGATTTAGTGTAGAAAATCTAATTATGGAAACATCACAGCATGTTTGAACAATTTGTCACCAAATTAAGGAGAAACAGGTGGAATGGGAAGCATCTGATCACTTGCCACATGAAGATACTCTGGAGCCTTAAGCAGAAAACTTGCACGAATATTCAGTTGAAGTTGCACAGCAAAAGAAGGATCGGGAAACAGTGGCAACACTGATGTAGTGTTGGTCCAACCAGTGCCCTGGGCCAGTACTATGAACCATTGCCCCACCCCCTCAGCTCTTCAAGTGAAGAGCAAAAAAACAGTTTTAAGTCAATAGATGAGATTATTACAGTTAGATATACACACCCAGCACTTCTAAAAAAAAGACACACATTCCTTCTACTGGTACACCAACCAGGTGGCTAGCTACATGACATGCCCCCCCTCCCCCCTGCTCCAACCATTGAGGTCCCGTTTTTGTGCCCTACCCCTAACCCTCCTTTCAACCCTCCTTTAACATAGTTTATTAACAAAATTATTTCTTCTTCTTCTTTTAAACTGTAGTAAACTGATTGCTACAACAGTTGTTACAGTTTATACCCTGCCTGCATGGAGCACTACAGCTCTCCAGTTTTAGTTAAAAAATGTTTTTTTTTTACTTTTAAACTGTAGAATTCTAATTGCTACAGTTTATACCACACACATATTACTAGAGCTCTCCAGTTTAACTACAAATGCAATACCTTTTAAAAGCCGGTATCACATTAAAGAGTGATCAGGACTGGCTGATAGCACCCCCAGCACTTTTCACCCAGGCCAGTTGCCTCTCTTGCCCCACTCTAGCTATAGGTTCATAGGTTCATACTAGGCTATCTGCCCTGGGGCAATTACAAGCCTAGCCCGATTCTGTATGGCTTACGCCACCCCTTGATTTGAGTATACTGTGCCCTTTTTAAGGTTTAGTTTACTGTGCCTCTGTCAAATGGTGACACGGGAGTAATCCCTGGGACAAACCTACGATCCCCCATCCACCTATTGAGATTCTTCTTGAAGAGATTCAGTGAGGTGCTCTGCCTCACATGAACTGGAATTCTATTCCAGAGTGAAGGGAGCCTCTGGGTTATGAACCTGTCCCTCCAGCAAGTTCTATTTATTTCTGTGCTGAGGTTCAAGTCCCTCGAGCTTGTGGCTCTAAGGGATTTAGATTTACTGAGGTGGAGCATGTCCATTAATTCTGGATTTGACATAGCTTTGTATGTCAGGCATAGATCGCCTCTAAGTAGGCGGTATGCAAATGAGTAGAGCTGGAGTTTTTTTAACCGAGCAGCATATGGCATCTGTTTGAGACCCTTGATCCCTCTTGGTGAGATACTTTTGGGGTCTTTCTAATTGCTGCAGGTGTCGGGTAAGGTACATCCCAAAAGGGGCATTGTATTCTATGATGGGCCTGATGAGGGATGAATAAAGGGGCACGATTACCTCTCTTGATCTAGATGTGAAACCCTTCGTGATGAGGTGGGCTATGTAGAAGGTCTTTCTAACCACTTTGGAAATGTGGTTTTCAAAGGAGAGATTGCTATCAACTTGGGTACCCAGGTCCCTAATAACTTTCTCTGTACTTAATGGGTTTCCGCCTATGTGGTAATTTGTGGGCACATTGTTTTTGCCAAAGGGTATGACTATACATTTTTTGGCATTTAGCTTTAAACCATGGTGCTGGCACCAGTTATCTGTCTCTGTGAGACCTTTTTGAAGGATGTTTGTGTCAGCTGGAGAGTTGATTATGGCGCCCAGTTTGCAGTCATCCACGAACTTGGTGAGCCATAGTCCTCCCACGTTTGCCTGTACCTCAGAAAAGTATATACTGAACAAGAGTGGTCCCAGGACAGAACCCTGTGGGACGCCACTTGTGACCGGTTTCGAGTCTGACATGGCTCCAGCAACTCTCACTCTGTGGGTTCTGTCTTTGAGCCAGTTTGCGACCCATCTTGTGACATCGGGGTTTATATTTAAGCTGTATAGCTTATCTATGATGCCCGAGTGGGGTATTGTGTCAAATGCCTTTGCAAGGTCCAGATAGGCTGTGTGGACTACCTTCCCTTCATCTATGGCTTTGTTGACTGTTTTGAAGAAGTCAACCAGGTTCAAAAGGCAGGATCTGCCCTTGACAAAGCCAAACTGGGTAGGATCTAGTGTCTGTAGGTCCCCAATGTCTTTATGAGCTCCATGATGATCCTCTCCATAGCCTTTCAGACTAAGCTAGTCAGGCTTATGGGGCGATAGTTTCCAGGGTCCGTAGAGGCTCCACCTTTGTGGAGTGGGACCACTGTTGTTGTACGCCATTCTGTGGGCACATATCTTGTAGTGAGGCTGAGATTGTATAGCTGTTTTATTTGTGAGATTAGTTCCTCTTGGAGTTCATGTAGGATGCAACCTGGGACGCCACCTGGTCCCATGGAAGCAGTGTTTTTTGCTTTGGAGAGGGCAGCCTTCACCTGAGCATCAGAGATGTTTGGGAGGCAGCCCTCTGCCGGGAACCTGTCTGCCAGGATATTGGTGATGTCTGTGTGTTCAGTGTATCTTTTGTCATTTAGAATCAACTCAGAACAAGTCTGGGAGTTGCATCCCAGGTTTCTAACATAACTGAAAAAAGCCTTATGATTGTCTTTGGTGTCCTGTGCAATTTTTCTCTCGAAGCTGGCCTTGGAGGATTTTATGAGGGATCATAATTTTTTGCTAGTACTGATCAGAGATGCCTTCCCTATTAGGGATTTTGCTCTATCATGTAGTAGCTTCCTCCTTCTGTTGTACAGTTTATTTATGGCAGGGGTCCATCAGACTGGACGCCTGCCTTTGGATGATTGGGTCTTGGTTTTGTTTGGGATAGCATGATCCATGCATTCCTGGAGATGTCCGTAGAATGCATTTATATAGGATTCTGCAGTTTGGGCCATAGTTTCCACTGGCCCTGGGGCCTTGAAGGATTCCACTTGAGTTTTGAGAAGTGAGAAGTTCACTTTTGAGAAGTTTTTCACTGTGGTTTTCTGGGCTGGGGGTGGGGTCGGGATGTGGACATCCAGTGAAATTAATTTATGGTCTGATCTTACCAATGAGGGATATACTTCTGGTGTGGAGCATAGAGTCCCCATGTTGGTAATGATCAGGTCTAGTATGTTGTCCCCTCTTGTGGGAGTGGTGACTAGTTGTTCCATAGCATTTGAGTTTATAATTTCCAGGAACCTTTGGGCTAAGGTGCTGGGGCTTGAGTAGTGCTCCCAGTCAATGTTTGGGTAGCTGAAGTCGCCCAATATAATGGTGTTCGGAGAGATCTTCATGTTCTCCAATGTTTTCAGGAAAGCCGAGTGGTATTCCTGACTTTGAGAGGGTGGTCTGTAGGATGATATAAACTGAAAAGCAGTCTTGCCCACTGTTAGTTGCACATGGATGGTCTCCGATACTTCATGCAATGCGACTAACCTGGAGGTGTGGACATCCTTGATAAATATGGAAACTCCCCCTCCTTTTGTGGTTCGGTCCGGGTTTTGGGGCGGAAAAGCATGATATGAGGTATAGCCTGGTAGTGCTGGGGTGCTCTCTGGAGCCTTGAACCAGGTTTCTGTCACTGCACAGATATCGATGTTCTCCATACTGAGGAGAGCTGCGAGTGCGTGCATCTTGAGGTTAAGACTTCTGGCGTTTAGCAGCATTACCCTTAGTTTCTTGTTCCTTGTGCTGTCTATGGGGGTGGGTTTGACTTTTGAGCCTTGCCTAAAAAAGGCACTATGGGGGTGGCAAGAGCCTTTGCCAATATCCGAAAGCCCAGTGGTGACAGGTGCAAGCCATCCCTAGCGAAGCAACGTTGTCGAGCATGTCATCCCATGCTGACAGACACTGGATCCCCTTTGAATGACACCAAAATTTTAGCCAATTGTTAAAATCGATCATTTTGTCTTTGTACTGTGGCATCATTCTAGGTGAGGGTAAGATGCTGCTCAAGGTCAGGGTCATACCAGCCTGGGCTACATGATCAGAGAGCTCCTCTATGTCTCTTTTCATGTACTCCAGGGAGATACGTCTCAGGTCATTCACACCAGCATGTACAATGACTGAGTCATATTTGTATTTGCTTTGGAGTGACCTGAGTGCTTGCGTTATGTGGCGGATCCTAGCACCCGACAGGCAGCTCACCGTGACCTTCTCTTTATGCAGCCTGGTGAGCGGGACGTCAGTGTGTCTGTCAATAGAGTCACCTATTACAAGAGTATCAGGTGTGTTATTCAGCCTTAAGGGCTGTGGCTGCTTGGCACACTGACTTTGTGGGTTATGTGTTGTGTGTGTTTTGTTTTGAGGTAGCGTTTGCTTGGATGTCTGCTTTGGAGGTTTCTGTTGCTTAGGTAGATTTTTATTTAGAGCCTCCGAGTATGTTTTTGTGTATTTATGTGTTTGGTTCGCTGATGTGGTGGGACTATGTGATACTGGAATTGTGTTGTGTGAGGTTACCTTCTCCTCCTGACTGGTTACACCAGTTTTGAGATGAGAGAGCTCAGCCTCCAGTTTGGCTAAATAGTTGCATCTCTCACATATATTTGAACCTGTTTGGAGGAGGAGAGGGTTGTCCGTGTACATGAGACAGTTATAACATTGCCTCAAAATTCCCAGATTCACCAGCTGGACTGGAGAGGAAACCATTGACTGACCTTTGGACATGCTAGAGTAATATAGGGAAACTGAATTTAAGATGGACCAATAGAGGACAGGGTAATCGTAGAGAGTATAAGAGTAAGTAGTGCCTATGGTTTAATAGTGCTAACTTGTAGGATTACTTAATTGGACCAGTGAAGGGTCTTAGAATGAGAATATGGTGTTTAAATTGAGAGATAGAGCAGTTCTAAGGGAAAACGTGAAGTGCAGACTTTGTGGAGCCAGGAATAGTTTAAACCCAATTAGGCGGCGCTGCCCACTGTTGCGCTATGCACAAAAATGCGCAAAACCACGCAAAAGAGGGTTTTAAGAGAGGAAGATGAAGGAGTTTTGGAATTGACCCAAAATGGCCAATAAAACTACAGTTTCAAGTCAGTAACCACTCCCACAGGGGCAGGCAGGCTGCTCAATGTTTTTCACTGCCACTGATCAACAGAGAGACTTCCCTTTAGCCCAAGCAAAAAATGGCCTCACAGAAACTTACAAACAGTTCAAGAACAGCAAGCCTGTAACTGAACTTTTTTAAATCTCAGAAAAGTGGGAAAAAAGCAAGATTTTTTTGTTTTTTTTGTTTTTTTTTAGCAATAGCAGAGGTTCACAAGTATGGACAAGTTATAACAGTGCAGTAAATGACCCCACACAAGAGTGCTAGGCCAAAGACAGATAAAATGCAAGTTTTGAGAAAAAAACGATTTTAAAAATAAGTGCAAACAGGAAATTCAGTAAACAGCTCTAGGTTGTGCTCTAAATACAGTTACTAATGCAGAAATCAAGTTTAACAAGCCAGAAAATGCTCAAAATAGGTGACTATGCAGAAAAACTTAGCAAATAAACAGAGGAAAAAAAATCTCAAAAGTGGCTCCTTTCTTCTCTCAGTGTTTTCTCCTCTTGGTGGGTGCTTCACCAACAGCCAACAAGCCTGAAAAGACGCCAAAACCACGAGGCAACCAGGTTTTAAGAGAGGAAGATGAAGGAGTTTTGGAATTAACCCAAAATGGCCAATAAAACTACAGTTTCAAGTCAGTAACCACTCCCACAGGGGCAGGCAGGCTGCTCAATGTTTTTCACTGCCACTGATCAACAGAGAGACTTCCCTTTAGCCCAAGCAAACAATGGCCTCACAGAAACTTACAAACAGTTCAAGAACAGCAAGCCTGTAACTGAACTTTTTTAAATCTCAGAAAAGTGGGAAAAAAGCAAGATTTTTTTTTGTTTTTTTGTTTTTTCAGAGATAGCAGTGTTGTAGAGTGATAGGCCAGTGAGTTCCCACGAGAAAGAGCAATGGGTGATGCAGGATGCAGCTGAAGAGAACATGTCGCAGGAAGATGTTCTGGAACTTTCTCTAGAATACCCATAGGAAACAGAGAGCAAAGAATGTGCCCTAAGTTTAGAAGAAAATTACCTATGGGGAGAGTTGCCTGATTTAATAGAGATGGATAGACATATCTAAAAAAGAAATGGATTTCAGAAAGTAAATAAGACCCAAAATGTTAGAAGGTTGATAAAACAGATGAACACTGTAAATAAGACTATTAACAGAAATTCATGTGATTTAGCAGAAATAAATATGATGTATTACTGTGCAGCTAAATTAATAACAGATACATTTTTACACAAAAACACAGATATGTATTTTCTGCATGGATATAAAGTCTGAAAATCAAATACATGCCATTATTTAATGACTTCAATCTTCAGGGATTTGTCAGAAAAATCACAAATACTTAGAAATATAGACTTGATAAAAAGCAATGTACAGTATCAGAACAGACCAGAATCTATTGCACAATATATCAAATAATACATTAAAAATAACACCACAGGCAGAAAAACTCAGAAGATATGTAGATAAATATAAAGGAAAAGTACAAAAAAGCAATTCATTGATGACCCAAAAAAGTGTTACAGAGAATTGGGAAACAAAGCAAAAGGAATAGAAACATCACCAAATAAAGAAGAAATAGACACATTCTGGAGAAATATCTATATAGACCCAGTGGAACATAACAAAGGTGCTGAATGGATAGAAGAAGTAAAAGAAACAGTAATAAGTTCAAATATAATATTCAGCATATGAAATAGGATGAGGTAACGGCCCGAAAAATTGAAACAAAATTAAGAAAGGCTCCTAACTAGAAAACCTCAGGCCCATTAATATCCCTACATGAAGATTTAGCCTTGAGTAAGAATTACTTATAGTCACATCCCAAACAGATACCAACCTGGTTACCAACAGAAAAAAAACAATACTCCTCCTTAAGAGTGAACCTGCAAGCTATCCTAAAAACTGTTGACCAATAACTTGCCTTCTGACAATGTAGGAACTATATACTTGAATTGATGTTGACAGAGTTTATAGTCATTTAAAAGAAAACTAAATCATGGCAATAGAACAAAAGGGTAACAAAAGAAAGTCATATGGAACAAAAGATCATTTATTGTTAAATGAAGTCATAAAAGACAATTGTAAAAGCGGTAGAATCTAAGTATTGCATGGATAGATTATAAAACAGCATTTGACAGCATCCCACATTCATGGATAAAGGAGCACTTACTGATGTATAAGATGCATCCTGCATTGATTGATTACATTACAGTGACCATGAAACAGTGTCAAACCACTCTGCAGTTAAGCTATGATAAAGAGCACAGTATTATTCTAGGGATAACAAATTAAAGGGAGATATGCCAGGGTGACTGTCACTGCTACTCTTTTGCTTTACTCTTAACCCATTAAGCCATCTACTTAACAGATTAGGTCATGGTTGCAATCTGACTCCCAGAAAACAAGTGTAAAGATGTCTCATCTTCTTTTTGTGGATGATTTAAAACTGTATAGTTCCATCAGATGAGAAGCTGAAAGCACAAATGCAAGTGGTTAAAACTTTCTCAGATGATATAAGAATGTCACTTGGTCATGATAAATGTGCAAGATCAACATTTAAAGCAAGAAAGCTGCAACACCAAGAAAATATCAGTGGGACAGGAATGTGATATTTATTTATTATTGATTTATATTTATTGCATTTGTTTACTGGGAAAGTCCACTGGGCCTAGAATGAGCTCATTTTCAGTGGAGGTCCGGGGAGAAAAGCTCCACATTAATTACATACAAAGAAATGTTACACACAATACAAAGTACGTCAAGCAGTAGTAGTGCATTAAAATAAAATTAATAACAACAGTGAAGAATAGTTTAGAATCATGGTATAAATGTAGAAATAAAAATAGAATACATTCAAATAACATAGAAGTATAAATGTATATGCAGAATTTTTAGCAGTGAGCAAAATTAACTTCAGGGTAAGAACATAAAGTAATTTAATGGAGAAGATTGCCAGTGAGGGAAGTCAGGTTTTGAGGTTATTTGTTAGGGTGCAGGTACATAGCAGTGAGAGGAGAGATGTAATATGATGGATTTTTTAAAGGAAGCAGGATTGCTAATAGTCCTGATAGAAGTAGGGAGATTATTCCATAGCTTAGAGACAGTAAAAGAATACACATTTGGCCAACTGAGCTTAGGTTTCTCAACAGTCAGTAAGATTTTTTTTCAGGCCTGAGGTGTCGATTAGGATGGTACATGGTCAGTATGGAGGAGAGGGATGGGCAAGTTGATGGGTGGTAGATAGGTTTATGGGCAGTAGTTAATTGAAGATAAGTAAGATAGTGAGGGGATTTGAGCCAATTTAGTTGATGCAGAGAGGAACAGTGGTGGGAGGAGAATTTTGCATTTGTAAAAATTTAGCAACTTTGTTGTAGCATGAGTCAAGTTTTGTTTTCATGGAGGACTGTAGATTGGTGAGGATGGGGCCGCCATATAAAAGAGTTAGAAGCGGGAAAGATGAGGCAAGGGCCTTGTTAGCAGAGAGGCTAAGAAAATTCTATAAAGGGTTCCTAGCTTTTGATGGGGTTTTTGATATTAATGTAGATGTGAAGGTCAAAAGTTAATTTATCATCAGTTATGACACCAAGCAATTTGTTACTACTCACAACTTTAATGATAGTGTTATTTTGGGAATGAACAGAGAATACTGACTTGTCAACAGGGCTAGATTTTATGGGAGGTAAATATTACGAGTTTTGTTTTATTGGGGTTGAGGGTGAGTTGGTTCTGAGACATCCAGGTTTCGGTTGAAGTAAATGCTTCTTGGGTAAGATGCTGTAGTGCAATGACAGATTTAGAAGAGCAGATAATAGTAGAGTCATCTGCATACTGAATAACAGTATTGTGGTTAAGAGTAGTATGAAAGTTATTGACAAATATACTGAATAAAATGGGACCCGGTAGTGAACCCTAAGTTACCCCTGTATTAGTATTGATTAAAGGGGAAAAAAAGAGAGTGCTGCCATATAGTAGATCACTGCCTATTGCTGAGATAGTTAGAAAACCAGTGTAAGGTAGGAGGAGATATGCCAAGGTCAAAGAGTTTAGTAAGCACAAGAGATATAAAGGAACTTGAGCAGGATGGAGTATATAAATACTTGGAAAATGATGACGGATTGCAAAAGAAAAATGTGAAAAAATGCAAACAAAACTCAGTAAGGAATATTTAAGAAGGCCAAAATTAATACTGAAAAACAGATCTGACACCTAGCAGTGAAGTCCAAGCTATAAACCATTTGCTCTTCCCATTCTGACTTACAGTTTTAGAGTGACTGATTGTCCCCAAAAGGTATTGGATCAGTTGGGCAGGAAAACAAGGAAAATGTTTCACGCTTATCAAATGACATATAAAAATCAGTGTACACCAAGATTATATATTCCTTGCTCTGATGGAGGTATGGGCCTCCTTGAAATTGTTTACATGTACAAATCTGCAGTCATAAGACTGCATACATATCTGCTGACTTCACCAGATCCAAACATGGTGAAAGTTTCATGAGAACAAGTCTAAGATAGTTTCCCTGAAAGAATATAAGGAGAAGGATCAGATGAGAAGATGAGAAAGGTTGAAAAGGGCATGAATATAGTTGCAAGCACAGTAAACGCCTGGTACAATCTCATGTCAATCAGGACTTGACAAAGGAATGGTTAAGGAGAGGTGAATTTAAACCAAAAGATGAAAGATTAATATTGGCGGCCCAAAATAGTGGACTACATACATGTTAATTTACAAAGTCCATTGAACATGTGGGAGAAACAGATAAATGCAGGTCCTATAAAACAGAACTGGAAGCAGTTGCACATCTTGCTTCTGGGTGTGATACACTACTAGCAGAGTGCCTGTATACTGAAAGACATAATAATGTGGCAAGACTGTTGCATTGGGGATTGCAAACATTACAATATTGACATAGCTGAGAAGCACTGGAAATATGAGCCATAAAGTATTATAGAGAATGATGAAGTTTATATCACAAGAGATTACCTTTACCAATAGTTCAAAAAATAGATGTGAGAAAAACAGATATAGTAGTCCATGAAAAGAAGACAAATGTAGCACTGCTCATTGAAACTGCTACTGGCAGTGATTACAGGGTCTTACATACAAAGAGACACAAAGTAATCAAATACTAGGATTGTAAGGCAGAAACAAAGGCAATGTAAGAAGGACACCAAGACAGTTTCTACAGTATACCCAGTGGGTCTCATTGTGATGATGTGGAGCGTTGCCATCTATGCAGGGGAGAGTGGGGGGGTGCATATGTGGCATGTATCAACTTAATTAGCTGGAGTTTTGTATTTTGTGTCATTCATCTATCACACTGACTTGTAAATAATTCTGTGTCATTTGACTATTACACTGACTTGTGTTAAAAATGTATCAGCAGTGTTATTATAACTGATTAAATGTATATGGTTAAACAAAGAATTCTGAAAGGGAAGAGTAGAAGTTTTTGAAATGATTCTATAATGTTCAAATTCTGCAACAGATCTTAGCAAAGCTCTTAATGTGCATTGTACCAGAGTCAGGTGATCTAATGTGATATCATTCCTTAAGCAGCACAGAGATGCAACTCTCACAGCAATTTTTTTTGTTTTCTTTTCTTTGGAACCTGATATAAGGATCTGTGACAGTTATCACAGTCAGTTAGTTGATAGTTAAGTTCAGTTCAGTCTGTTAGAAGCTCATCACCTTGCCTTGTGGAATTAAGCATCTCAGCATCTAATCTTGCCTTGCTGTATTAATCAATTTAGCTAGGTAACAGTTATTTTTTAGACATTCAGGAAATACTGCTAGATTAGTTGAGTTTTGTTTTTCTGCTTCTGTTTGAATCTGTCCAACTGTGTTATTTTTATTTCTCCTGTGATTGAAACTCTGATGTTTATTGCATAGATAGATAGATATTTAATATTCTCATTTTTTTCTATTATTTGTTATTAAATACTTTATACCTTTTATTGTGGCTGGTCTTTTAGAGAATAGCTTTAATGTCTTGAGAGTAATTGTGCTTATTTTAGTGACACCTTGGCCACTCCAAATAGCCTGCCTGCTTTGGTTACACTCTACCATTTATATTAGTATTGCTTTTACTCAGTATAATTGGATATCCTTGTAAGAGACTGGTGGCAGAGTAGCTAACTTATAGTTTGGGCAAAAGGGGACACAGCTAGTAAATCTATGCCAGCCTTTCCCAAGAGTGTGTGTGTGTGTGTGTGTGTGTGTGTGAAGATCAAATACCCAGGTGTGGGTGTGTCAGCTACTTGAACTGGGATACAGTGCTCTAAAGTGAGTCTTGTTTGGGATCTGGAGAGACACAGAGTCCAGTGTCAGGTCTGGAGTGTGTTCCCTGTGTGCTATTTGGGGAAACTGCGCTTGATGCAGAGAGCTGCATCTGAAAATACTGTGTAATTCATTCCTGTTTTTAGTGGCTGTCTCTCACTGGTGAGGATTGAGTTTCCTTTATAACTGGCCTGAGGTAGATAGGTCATCACACTCATAAAAAAGAATTTAGTTTTATTTAGATAAGTTACTGTGATGATGTAAGGTAGTACCAGCTATGCCAGAAGGAGTAGGACAGTGGATATGTAACCCATGCCTGCACAGCTAGCTGGAGTTTTGTAAAGAATTATATATTTGTATACCACACTGATTTGTATAAGTGCTTGTGTTGAAAATGTATTTGTAAAGTTGCTTGTGTTAAAAATGTACCAACAGTGGCTCCTGCTGGAGAAAAAGTAAATACACTTGTATGTCAGACTGTATTATATCTGTTGTAATAAATATATTGTGACAGAGGATACTGGTAGAGAAGAGGTTAATACAGCTAGCTTTGAAAATAGTCTGAAATTAAATTACCTGGTTTAGGCCATTAAGATTGTATTTTACAGTTATGATTGCAGCCAGAGACAAACTTTCCATGATAACCAGGACTAGGAATCCTACTGTATTTTTCTTAGAGGTGAACTAATTGCTACCATGGAATGGTGGATGTTTTTTAAATGGTTTTATAGCTTCCAGATGCTATAACCCATCTTTGCAAAGCTTGATGTGTGTGTATTATGACATATATGTGCTAGATTCTGTTTCAGTTTCTAGTAAAGGGGGTAGTATAGGAACCAGAGTCAGATGTGATGTCATTCTATAGCGAGCACTGAAATGATATTTAGATATTAGTGAGAGATGTCACTTAGGTCGCAGCAGTCTGTTTTTGAAACCTGACAAAGAAGGACCACTTGGTGTTATTTTTAATATTTCCTGTGACTGAAACTCTGTTGTTTATTGTAAATAGATATTTAGTATGTTCATGTCCTTTACTTATTATTAAACATATTTAAACTTTTCATTGTGGCCATTTAGAGAATATTTTATCCTCTGAGAATACTTACGTTTATTTGGTGACACTGTGGCCACTCCTGACAGCCTTGTTGCATTGATCAAACAATACCATTTGTACTAGTGTTAATTTTACTAAGTATAATTGGACACCCTGGTAACAGCCTTTGAGCAGCTGGCTTTGGAGTGGTCTGGTAGCAGTATCTACCTTATAGTCTGGGCAGAGGGGGCATAGCTAGTAAATCTGTGCCAGCCTATTCCAGGTGCATACGTGTGAAAATCAAATTTCAAAGAATGTGTGTGTCAGCTACTTGGAGAAGGGACACAGAGCACTGGTTTCACACAGAAGGTGGTAGAGGAATTGGCTTGGAACATTCGGCTGAGGACTCAACTCTACAGCTGTGTCAGTGTGGTATCTTATTTGGGGCATAGAGACAGAGAGAGAGAGAGAGAGACAGAGAGAAACCCAGCCCCAGGCTGAGTGTGCTCCCTGTGTGCTTTTAAGGGAAACTGTTCTTGGTGCAGAGAGCTGCATCTGGAAATACTGTGTCTATCTTTGTTCCAAGTGAACATCCCTCACCAGTGTCAGTGGTGAGGATTGGGGCTCCTTGATTACTAGCCCAGAACAGGGACATCACCGTTACCAATACTTGTAACTCCATATGAATTGGAGGAGGAGTCAATCCCAGGCACATTGAGGGTGCTGCAAAGAGCAGTTTGTCTACTATCAAAGACTGAAACAATACTAATTTCACAAATGGGGTCCATTCCCATCATGATACTAGGAATCCAAAAGAATTGGAGAAATTAAACAATAAAAACAGCAATGCTAAAAGTTGTTGAATTAATTTTATACCTCTACTGCCATTCCATCAAACTGCTTAAATGTGACTGCCCATTTAATAACACTGATTAATTTCTGTACCATTTGTGTCACCTGTATATTCATCCAAAAAAAAAAGCACAATAAATATGTTTAGGTTACCTTACAGCAAAGTTAGCAGTAAGACAATGCTGACATATTTTATTCCATTTTATGTACTATTGATATGTACAGTTATTTGAACACATTCTCAGAATGAGGAACAAATAACACAATGCAGTAATAAAATAGCAAACTGTGTGGCCAAGCACAGGTCAGAACCAGTTCAGAGACACATTTTAACCAATCTAGCCCATGAAATACCACATTCAGTGTCACCATTCAAATTAGTATATAACGAGATGGAAAATAATAACATTATTAAAATGAAGGTCATAGTTAATGTAATTTAAGGTAAACAACATGGCGGCACTATTCCAAAATGTAATATGATGAGACATGATTGCCAGAGTTGCTGCTCACAGTAAAATCCTGACATTCCAAGTGAGATATTATGAAAACATATTAGGGGTAGCTGCCACTTTAATAGTATATATACCTATAAGGCTGTAGTTCAAATGCAAGTCAAAATGTACCACCATGTTGACAATAGTACCTCCAAGGCATCTGTCTATGTTACTTTGACACAGGAATAGTGGTCACTACCATGTGGACCCAAGCATCATACAGGAGCTGACTGAGATGTGTTGCCCTCATATGCAATCTCATGGAATGTGCAGAATACCCATCCCTGTAGACATCAAGGTATGAATAGCTCTGAGATTACTGGCTATAAAAATCTTCCAGTGACCAACAGGGAACACGGTGGGTTTTGGATGTATCATAGGCATCTTCCTCAAGGATACTGCACCACTTTCTTCATGCCACGTTATAGCACATGGAGGAGTATATGGGATTCCCACAGAATCAGCACCATACACTTCCCTGAGGCACTAGGAGCCACTGTCTGCACATACACTGCAGCAAGGCCCCACTTGGGGGAAAGGAAAAACAGTATATCAACTGTAGAAGGTTCTACTCCATCAATTGCCTGGAGGTCTGCAATGCACAGGGTATAATATAAAATGTGCCACTACATCGTCTAGGCAGGGATCATGAGTCTCACATCTAGCACACATCCAATTTATATCAGCAATTTATGCAGGGTGACGTCCCATAAGGCCATCTTATTGGTGATTTCAGATATGCCCTGCATCATGTCTAATGGCGACAATGCGAAATCCATAGACCAAGGCAGAGAATGCACACAACACCACCCTCCATGCCACAGACAAGAAACAATGGTGAACATGTGTTCAGAGTGATGATGGCTGGATTTTTCTTTCTAAAAGTCTCTGGTGATGCCCTGGATTACAGCTATGAAACATGCAATAAAATATACGCTGATGCATAATATTACACAATATGTTTGCATCCAAAGACATATGCCATGAGACAGACATTGGGAAGAAAATGTCTTGGAGTCAGCAGTAGAGGCCTGTTGAGGAGCTCATGCGGAAGACATCTGTAGGGGATAACTGTGCAAGGTGAAGGTGCGCTCAGTACATTACATTATGACACCAAGATGGACTTATGGTTCACAACTATTGACCAGCTTAAGCATAATATATAGCAGTAACAATGATGCACACAGCCAGGCTATATTATACCATGTATGGACTGGCCACATTGCACATAAGTCTCAGACTACCCAGGAAAGAAAATACTTACAGCAGGAACAGTTGTCATCATGTGGACTGGTGGGGAGGGCCACAGTGATGTGTGTGTGTGTGTGTGTGTGTGTGTGTGTGTGTGTGTGTGTGTGTGTGTGTGTGTGTGTGTGTGTGTGTGTGCGTGCGCTCAGGGGGCTGTATATATAGGGAGCCAGAAAAACTTGTCAAAGGTGTGGAGTGTGTGGTATGCTGTATCTTTGCAAAAGAGGTTGGAGCTTGTGGACATCTGTGAGTGTACAGAGACACAGTTCCAGTAGAAGATAGAATATTGTGCTGCGGTCTGATGGAAAAGTCTAAGGCACCTTTAAGAGATATATGCACTGACTATGTACACCACCCAGCATATATCATAAGCAAAACTAATCCAACCACAGGCCAACACCAATACAAATCTACCAGAAATTTTACTAAGTTCCAGTCATCCATATTTAATGAAACCTTAGCTAACGTAAACTGGAAACCCTTCAAATCCCTACCACTTAATGAGGCTGTTGAATTCTTTAACTCTAGACATCCTAAATAGGCAAGCACCCACCCACCAAAAATGAATAAAACATAACCATGTATGCTGGCTCTCAAAATCTACCATAATCTACCAAAGAAGTAATGTCCACAAGGGATAAAATCTGGAAATCATGGCAGAAAAACAAAGACCCCTCAACTCTACTACATTACAAGCAACTCCATAACTAGGCAAAATGTCTAATAACCACTGATTAAAAAACACCACTACTTCCACCTACAAAGACAACATAAAAATAATCCCTAAAAATTCTGGTCCTCCATCAGCCAACTATTACACCCAGGCTCTCAAAGCAATCCATCCCCTGACCCACAACCCCCCCCCCATTGAACTTGCTACCCTCTTCAATTCCTACTTCATTGACACCATTGCTAACCTAACTGCCACCTTTCCTACAGTTAACAGCACCACCACCAAGACAGCTGATGACCAAATCATCCCAGAAAACAAGTCTACCCTTAACCTAAAATTCTCCCCCATACCCACCAGCACAATAAAAAAACTTTCACGTACGCTAAAACCCTGTACTCTGGCCCCTGGTAATCTACCCCCACACTTCCTGCAGCTAGCAGCAAACTCTATAGCTTATCCCATCAGCATGCTCATTAACAAATCAATTAAAGAATCCCTTGTCCCAGACATCTGGAAAAAAAGCATTCATTCTCCCCTTACACAAAGGTGGCACCAACACAGACACCACAAACCTTCGACCCATATCAAGTTCTCTCACCCTCTCTAAAATACTGGAAAAATGCATCCATGCCCAACTCCTCAACCACCTGCATGAAAATCAAATTTTATCACCCACTCAGCATGGTTTCAGACCAGAACACAGCACTACTACCACCCTCCTGTCTTTCCTTGATACAGTTAACCAAACACGGGATTCTGGTAAAATAATTGCTTCACTTTTCCTTGACCTCTCCAAAGGTTTTGATACTATTTCCCACACTATCCTCCTCTCTAAACTATCCCTCCTCCACATTTCTCCCCTACCCTACAATGGTTCAACAGCTATCTCTCCAATAGGCAGCAATCCACCAAATGGCAACAGTATTACTCTCCCTTCCTCAATACTTCCACAGGGGTACCCCAAGGCTCCATACTTGGTCCTCTCTTATTTAGCATTTTTATTAACAACTTTCACACCACTCTCCCACAATGCTCAGTAATCCAGTATGCTGATGACTCTACAATAATATGCACTGCAAATTCCAGCTCTGAACTCTAGCAAATTACCCAGAATGCTCTCACATCTACTGAATCTTGGATGCTTAACAATCTTGCCCTAAATCCAAAAAAAAAAAAAAAAAAAAAAATAAACTAGTAATTTTTACTCCTAGGAAAACCACTCCATTTGATAAAAAAAACTCTTCACTATACAATCCCAAGACAATACCACTATATACAATCCCAAGACAATACCACTATAGAAGTTGTCCCACACACTAAATTACTAGGCATTATTAAAGATGAAAACCTTAACTTTGACCTACACATAAACAATAACATAAAAAAACACACCAAATGCTTGGCATGCTCTACAGGCACCAACACTTTCTTAGCCTCTCTACTAGACAAACCCTTGCAATTACCTTTTTATTACCCGCTCTCCTTTATGGTGCCCCTCTCCTCACTAATATCCAAAATTCTACAAAATCCAAACTTGCTATGTGTTACATTTAATTCTGCTTTAATGTATAATTTCTGTATATATTACTGTAATCAAACAAACTAGATTCCTGCTTTTATGTATATATTCTGTATATGTTACTATATTTACTATCTGTAACACTGTTTCTACATCTTTACTAATTAATGTTTATATTTTTTCTGTATCTCGTTGGTGCTTTTCTCCCCGGGCCTCCACTGAAAATGGGCTCTTTTAGGCCCAGTGGACTTTCCCGGTAAACAAATGCAATAAAATAAATAAATAAATAAATGTATGTTCCTGTCAGTGGGCATCCTGTTTAGGGAATGCCATAAGCACAATCCACAGCATGCACAGAGGATGGTGTCCCATGAGTGTAAGCAGTATGATGAATTATAGCTGCTTTCAGCACAAACATCCCATCCCAATCTGCAGCCATAGCTTCCAACAATGCCCATAATAATGGTTGGAGGTATGTGGAGATGGTATCACAATGGGATCTAGACCATGCCCTCACCTTCTGATGGTGAGTTTCCTCACCAAAAGTGGAGGAGAAGCAGCAATGTTAATGGCAATGGACATGACTGCCAGCTGTGCAGGGACATCTGAAGCATGCAGACTTTCTATTCTAGGTTTCAAATATATGCTACATAAATGTGTCAGTTCCTCATTACATACCACACCAATCAACTCTGCTGTGGATGCATTGGTATATGCTTGTCCCTGTATAATGGCCTTATACATACATTGAGTAGTGGCCACGGAAAAACTCAGTTCAGGAGGTGAGCAGTATATTTGATATTGTTGTCCACCTGTATGTCAGCCCAAACTGCCCTCCCCATGCTTAAAGAAGCTGGCAACAATCAATGATATCTTCTCTGGCAGCAGCAGTGAGGACACTCCCTGTGCTGATGTGTCAGTCTCTTGTATATCCATGGCATCCAAGGACTGAGAGGTGGGTTGCATAGGAGCTTTGCCTGTGGAATAGGCACGGGATATGGTCATCACATTACCTATTTCTAATATCATCACTCTGACTCCCAAATGTGACAGGATGCAGCTGCTACCACTCACTGGGCATAGAAAAGCCCCTTGGCACCAAGTATGCCGATATCCACAGTGGAAGTCCCCGAATATGAAGCACTTGTGGTAACACATAAACACACCCAAGTATGTGAATGCACTCTTACCAATAGTTTTAAAGGTAAGTACTAAACTAGCTGCCTTTGTGGGCCATTTTTACCCCAGACAATTTCCCTTTTTGTGCTCAGATTAACCTATTAACCTCAACACCCACAGTCATGTAAAGGCACACCTTCATAACAGAGTGGCATGCAACATTTAAAAGTAACATACCTTGTGTAGACTGATATTGTTGCTAGAGTCTTGATATACTTATAATAACAAAAAGCCATGTTCATTAGTTGTATGGGTATGGGCCAGGTAGATTATATGGCTTGTACTACATATTAGGCAATACCCATCTGGGGCATCTACAATAGAAACACAAGGTGCTCTATGCAGTTCTGCTCCAAGGCAAGCCCTCCACTGGGAATAAGTGAGCTGTCATGCTCCCCCCACACAGAAATGCCTCCATTTTGGTTAAGGGTGACTGCGTCAGCAGACCCCCACCCATGGCCCTTCACTTCTCTGCCAGGCAGGTTGCCTTGGTGCACACGTGTACAATCACATCAGTGATCCTCTATTACTTGCTCTTGTGTTTGGTTGTGGCTTCTAACTATATTCACCTGCTTCACAAGGCAAGCCAAACATGTCCCAGAATGTCCCAGTCTGTCTTTTCACTCTATAGCAACTGCTGACCACACCTGCAGCATATCATTCTCTGTCTGGGAAATCTTCTCCTTTCCCCTTTCTAAGACATGTCTAACTATAAATATAAAAATATGTAACTGTAAACTATTGCATTTTATACATGATTAACCCATATCTCAGCACTACATAAAAAATCCCAGTGGTATTATGGACAGTGTTACATCTCACCCCAATGAGGCACATGTCACCTACTTGGTTGTCTGACTTTTAGTAGCAGTCAGTATGAGACAGTACTATGTGATGTACTGACAGACAACAGAAGTCAGCATTAGCCTGCAAAGGAGATCATGCATAAATGCAGGGATATCTGAATCATACCATGTCTTTTCTGTGGTTATGGCCTACAACAGAACACATACTACAGCCATCCAATCTATGGATGAGTACAAATGTATCTCTCTGCACAGAACTGCTTAATTGTTATAGAGCCCAACATTACAAATGACTGACATTATATGCAACCCATTTACCAATATCATACATCATGAATGTTATCCAAAATACATCTGTCCCTGGACCATATACTACTGGCGCATGACCTTGCTCTGTCTTCAGCACATGTACACCACAGCAATAGGCTGAGCCCTATATAGCAGGACATCCATATGTATGTTAATGAGGTCCCCTAGTTTAACAGACATAGGACTTCCTGTATGAGTATGTGTGGAGGCCCAACTCATGACATTCCCACAGTACAGTAAAGCAAAAAATTGTGGAAGTATTACAAAGCAGCTCATAGATGCTGCATAGGCCTTATGATCATCCATTCCCAAAACAGCCCCTGAAACAGAAATGAAATATGTATTTGCTGCAAACTCCCACAGAGCATTAACATGCTGACACATCTGGGCAATAGTATTGAAGGCTCCCACACCTAAGGCACACACAATCTCACACAGCCACACTCTACCATAAAAGGCGATTTGCAAAAGGGGGGGGTGGATACCAATGTCAGAAGTCACATCACAGAGGCCTGTGAGCTGCATGGTCTAATGCATTCACACTCCTACTGACAGAGATTCCAATCCTCACCCAGCCGCAATAACTAGTGCTACTGTGTGGCTAACTACTCATCAGGCAAATGTAATACACAAAAGTCTCACACTGAGTAATGTCCACCATACAGCCCTAGTCTTATCGGATATAAGGAAACATATGGTAGATGCATACAAAAATAAAAAATGCATAACAACTAAGGGATACCAACAGTAAGACACCCACAGTCCGCAGCCTAACCACAGGGCCTATGTATTCCATTTCCTACAAAACAAATCAAGTGTTCCATTTTAGTATTTATAAAGTCATAAATTACAGCACAAGCAAATGCAGTGCCATGTCATGTAAAATGAAAACCCTGCCTATGTACATTTCCTCCAGGACAGCAGCCACATGTTCTCAGCCCAACCCCATTTTCCCAGGAAAGCATCATGCACACCACAAACAAAATATGCCTACAGATGTATAAAGCAGCTTCCTAACATTTGCAGACATCAGTCCTCATTCACTTACTTTCCATTAAGTGTTAATAATAGGAGGGGCGTGGCCAAGATGTCAGAGAGATAACAGCACTTTTTTGATGCTCTGCTTAACAGAAATTTCTCTGACAGGAAATTTTCTTAATATTATTTTAAAAACATCTAAGTTTTCTTTCAACTATATATTTAGATACAGTGGATTATTTTTTTCTACAAATATTTCAATTTTGGTGAATAGAAAGTGAATTACATCCTGTCAGAAGTACAGCAGCTGAATATAACAGACTCTCTCAGACATGAGTCATTCAAAAGCCTCTCTCCAGGAAACTTCCATGAAGAAAGAATTACAAACAATAATATCCAGTATTCAAGATCTTTCCATGAAAATGGACAATTTAGAAAAAAATATGGAAAACATGAAGAAAGAAAATAGAAAGCAGATTGAAGAATTCAAGGAGATAATTACAAGACACACAGACCAGATAACAGAAATTGAAGAATCTCTTAATGAAATAGACGGAAGACAGCATGAAAATGATAGCCAGATTAACTTCTTGCTAAAGCAAAACACCGCACTTTCAGATAAAGTGGAGGACCTAGAATCAAGGTCATGAAGAAATAATATTAGTATATACGGCATACCTGAAAAAATGGAAGGAAATAACACAATACAGTTCTTGAATGACTAGTTGCCTAAGACACTAAACCTACCTGAATCTCTCTCTTTTGGGATAGAGAGAGCTCACAGGTCATTGTCAAATATGTATGTGTCAAAAAATCCAAATGCTTCAAGATCCATTATTGTAAAATTTTTATCATCTCAAGACAAGGACTTAATCCTGAGAACAGCGTGGGCAGGTAATACTATACAAATTAATAAGATTTGACAATGACTATACCTCTACTATAATAACTAAAAGAAAAGCCTGCATTCCTCTCATTAAAAATCTGAAGAAAGCTGAAATTAAAGCACAAATCATTTTTCCTGCCAGAATTAAAATACATCTATCTGAAGGAATAAAAATATTTTGATGACGCCTCTGAATATGTGAAAAAGAATAAGATTTTGGAAAACACTGAAGATATGGACATCTCATTACCTAGTTTAAAAAGGCAGGGAACAAATGTAAAAAATGTTATCGATTGATAAAACAAGCAAGAAGCTTAAGGGTAAATAATACAAATGAAGCTCTTCTACAATCCCTTCAAATTCCAAAATTTTCGTGCTACAAATCACCTACATCGGGGAAAAACATACATGTTAAGGTAAAAATCATTTAATATTTATTAAGTATGCTTATTTATTTATTTTTAAATTTATTTGCTGTTTAAAAGCCTTTAATACAAATACGCTAGAATGTTAAACATAGATGTTAAAATTCTAAATCTTCCCTTGACAGAGTGTATTATTAGTTGACAACTACATAGGGGCAATGTAGCAATACCATAGAAATATTGGTTAAAACAAGAACCCCCTTAATACCGGATACTGTATGTGTATTAGATTATGATGATATAGATCACTCCAATAAGTGAAATGAAGGCTCCCCATCCCAGTGCAATTAAATGAAAGTGTAGCCCCTTTTTGCATCAGCGGGCTTTCTCTCCTGTTAAATGTCATGTTATGCTTGGGTCCTTTTAGAGCTAACGGATATAACTTAATGTGACCTGTACTAAATAGTTTAAAAGGTATTGGAAATTGTTCTTTATCATAATAAGATAAGATTGTTTTCTTTCTAAGAATCCATCATGACATGTAAAAATGCATTCTCATACACTTGAGAGGTTTGTGTCTTTACTAAATGTGGTTTGTGGGTCCATCTGCTGACAGAGAGGGAAAAGGAGATGTATTTTCTGATGAAAGCTGGTGGAGTGTGTGTTGCAGGGACAGGAGGGTTTGTATGCTTGATATCAGATACATTGGCCAGTAAATTTGACAGTTACAGAGAATTTTATATTTATATAAAATGGGGCAAAGTTGTTTTTTTTTTTTTTTTTTTTTTTGTACTTCATATACATGCTTTTTGAGTAACATATTCCGTTTTTCTTTTCTCTCACAAAATGCACATCACGAGTATCTCGTGAACAGTTATCATAGCTTGCTGCAGATTCCCTGGTGCAAGCTTTTAACCGCCAAAATTCAAATGTTAAAGGAGAAGGAAGGGGAAAAAAAAGGAAAAAGAAGGCTGTTGCCTCGAGACTTCTTGGCCAGATCTTCTTTGTAATACAAGAGACTTATGCATCTGCTCTCTCGAAGTCTCTTTTGTCATATGAACTTTGGTTACGTATTCACGTTACCAGAAATCTTCACATGAAAAAAAAAAGAAAAAAAAAACGGAACAACTGAATGCTTTTATCACATACCAAGAGCGACAAAAAAAAAATATACAAAAAACATAGACATATATAAAGGTCCTTTTTACTAAACCAATGTTGATGCCTATGTTGTTCCCTTCATAATACATTTTCTGATGACATATTTTACAAAGTAGTTTACACTTGATCATTAGTTGGCAGCTGTAGCTAACAGATACTGTGAAAACATAGACTAGGTCATCTGATCCTTTTTGGTTAGTAGAGCAGAAAGCGACATATGCAATGGTTATAAAGTCACTAAAATACATTATCTATTGGGGGTTAATGTGTTCTTATTATTTTTAAAGTAGATTTTGGGGCAGCTATGTATTTTCTGTGCTTTCATCTTGATATCTTCATCCCCAATCTTATTGATTATATGAGTTGTTGGTTGATGGCAATACTGCTGGATTGGGGAAGCCAAAGCTGCAGACAGACCATTACAATAAATAATAATTCTATTATAAAAGGGTAAAATAATATATTGGGGCAGGATAAATTTCGGTTCCAAAGAAAAGGAGACAGTTCTGCTTAGAGAATGATCTTAGTTGTTACTGAAGTGATGCTTTTGCCTCACTAGTCAGTGATAGTAGTAGAAGACTGTTAGGGGGGGCAGTGCAAAGTGGGGATGGTTACTCTTGACTTATAATTACTACTTTCATCAGGACATGAGGACAGTTGTTATTTCCAAAGGTAAGGTAGCCTTTACTTTTTAACTGCTTTTCTAATTAATAGTTTACATTATGTTGGATTTATAGTGAATGGTGAAATTGTGATCTTCTCAATCCACCTCCAGCTACATAAGTGCATACTACAATCTAACATTTTCACTTATATTCATAAAATATTGAATGTTTTTCTGTCTGTAGACTACATTTTCTAGCAAAAGATATATTGCATGTTAACCACTGCCACTCTAACTGAAAAGATATTGGTAAAATGTGTTAATGTATTTTGTTAAAAAGGAATACTTAAGGGAACACATTATTACTATAACATCTAAAACTGAAGTGTCCTTGAAGGTTAAAAGCTGTGACTTCATTATATGATATTTTTATCAAAATCAAGCTACACTACATAGTTTCTTTAGACTCACATCTTTGGAAAGAAAAGCTAATGTTTTTGATGATTACACAGATCTATATACCTGCATAGATATCTGTGCAACTAAAATATTATCTTCTCATGTAAAAAATTCTCATTAGTACATCTTTATTTTGAATATCTTTAATACCTTAAGAAATTATTTAAGGTTAATCAGATATGTTTTTTTTTTCTTAGGGGAAGGAAAAACTGGTGATTTTATATCTTATATAAAAGGAAAATAAGCCTATAGGCTATATATTATTATGCTGATTCTATAGTAAATATTAACACTGTTGTGATTTCACAGACAAGTTCATGCAGGAATGTTTTGTTACATGATAAATGTTCTTATTTTTATACATAAATGTCTTTACTGAATTCCTAGATAAGTAGGTTTTGATCTAATGTAGTATACTAGATTAAGATCTGTATTAGTATAGAATAGACATAAATGAATATGATATACTCTATGTCATGATACAAGTTTAAAGACACTGTTCTTAAACATTTTGAAAATTACATTATTCGTGGTAATTGATGTTTTTCCACAATATCTCCTACATAGTAATACCTATTCATCCTGGAGAATTAATAGATTGTAGTTTGTTGATTCAATAAAATATTAGGTAGTAGCATTAGAGAATGATAGTCTTGAGCACTAAGGATGATAGAGGGTGGTATTGATGACTTCTTCATCAATCCAGGAACTAGATGTTCCATGGTTAGTTTTGTATATAGTTATATTTTCATCTTCTCTGAACATTACTTGTTAATTAAGTCCAGAATAGTATTTATCCATCAAAAGCTTCAAGTAATCAATGTCTGGGTTTAAATGTCTGTCTCTGAATGCAAATGGTCTTAATAACCCTACTAAAAGAGGAAGGTTACTCAAATACCTAGCATCTAATAAAGCTGACATTATATTTTTGCAAGAAACGCACATTATTCAGAAAGATCTAGAAAAAATAGCTTTTAAAGGTTATAGTATTTTAGCTGAATCTCATTTCCAAACAAAGAGAAGAGGAATCATGATTTTGTGGAAAAATACATTACCAATACCTAAAATAATTAACAGTTTCTCTGATAAAAATGGTATGTTGTGTCTAGTAGTACTGGAATTGAATAAGAAATATTTTACTTTAGCAAATATGTACTGGCTACCTGGTATTGGTGCTAAATCTGCAAACAAATATTTGGAAATAATAACAGCAAATTCTAAAGAAGATATCATTTTGGCAGGTGATTTTAACTGTATTCTATCATCTAAAGATACCACTAATGTCAGCAATATTAAGATACCTGCATCAGCCAAAAAATTGATAGATTTTGTCTCATTATATAACCTAAAAGACATATACATGATCAAAGAGCAGAGGTCTCTCAATTTTACTCACTTTTCTTATAGATATGGTACACAGACGACTATTGATAAAGTGTTTATATCTGACAGCCTATTATCTAAGACTCAAGATGTAGTGATTACATCATGCCCTCTGTCAGACCACAATGCCATACTATTTAAAATTAAAATTAAACCGAACGATCTTATTCATTGGCAGAGACTACCAGCCTATATTATTAAGATAAAAGGATTCAAAGAATGGTTTATAAAGGAAGTAAACTATTATATTGAACTTAATAATAATAATACTAATACAAATAAAGTGTTTATTTGGGACTCTTTAAAATCTTATATATATATATATATATATATATATATATGGGAAAATAAAAACCTGGTATTTACATAAAAGGAAAGAATGGGACAAAAAATTATTAAATCTACAATTGAAAATTGACACTTTAAAAAAGAACTTACACCCCAAAGAATTGGGCTCGAATCTGGAATTAAAACAACTAAATCTCGAATATTTAGAAATTCTTAATCATAAAGTAGCAATTAATTTAGAGAGGTTAAAATTACAATCTTATTCATCTAATCCAAAACATATGCATAGATTAGCAGCCAAAACGAAAAGTTTTCACAAGAGTAAACACATAATTTAAATATTAGACACATCTAAACACAATTCAAAACCTTCCCCAGATCTAAAAGATATTTTAGAGATTTTTCATTCATATCATGAAGCAATGAATAAAGCAAACTTAAACTTTACTAATAATAGTTCAAAAATAGAATTTCTAAAAAACAATATAAATAATAAACTTTCTAAAGAACAAAATAATAGATTACTTAAATCAATATCATTAATAGAAGTTAAAGAAAGAATACAAAATCTTAAAAATAATAAAGCCCCTGGTCTTGATGGCATAATAGGTGAATTATATAAAATTTTCCCTGATTCCGCTTTGAAGATATTAATGAAAGCACTTGAGGAAGTTCGAATAAGTGACAAACTTTGTCCTTCTTGGAAATATTCGCTAATTTCTCCCATTCTAAAGTAAGATAAGGACTCCAAATTTGTTTCATCATATTGTCCCATTTCCCTATTAAATATAGATTATAAAATATTTACGTCTATTTTAGCAAACAGATTAAATCAAATGATGCCGACTTTAATAAACAACGATCAAACAGGTTTTATACTGAACAGAAAAGTTCAGGATAACTTTTAACTTTAATAGATTTTGCAAATAAAAAAAAAAAAGAATTATCACTTATCAGTCTAGATCTAGATAAAGCATTTGATTCTATTAACTGGACATACTTATTTATGGTATTAAAAGAATATAATTTCTCCTCAGAAATCGTAAATTTGTTAAAAAAATTATATGAAGGTTCTATAGCGTATATTAAAATCGGCGCCTTTTTATCTGGCCCACTTCAAATTCTAAAAGGCACTAGACAAGGTTGCCCTTTATCCCCACTACTATTTGCATTAGCAATAGAACCATTTGCTAATTTTATAAGAAACAATATAAACATAAAAAGTTTTGATGTTAATGAGAACAATTCTTCTAAAATTTTACTCTTTGCAGATGATATCTTATTAACTATTGGAAATATTGATTCATCTATTGATCACATTATCAGATCATTAAAACTCTTTGAGGAAATCTCAAACCTTAGATTTAACCAAAACAAAACAGAAACTATTCTCATCAATAAAAAAATGAATAACACTCTATCTAATTACAATAACTTTAACTGGACCAATGATAAATTGAAATATCTAGGGGTTCATATTCTGTCTAAATGGAAGGACACTATAAATATAAATTATAAAATTTTATTAAATAAAATCACAGAATACATTAATAGATGGAAGAAAATGTTCTTTACTATAGAAGAAAGATTATCTCTGATAAAAATTATGCTGTTACCAAACATTCTTTTTTATCTTCAAACATTATTGGCTCCTCCTTCTAGAAAACAACTTAAACACATAAACACTATATTAATTAAATTTCTATGGTATCCTCAAAAACCAAGGATTAAATATGATCGGCACTATAAAAACTGGATTGAAGGAGGGATTGCTTTTCCAAATTTTGAGCTTTATGCTGATGCCATTATTCTTAATATAACAAGTCTGTGGTTAAGACCAAAATACCATTCAAATTGGAAAAATTTACACAAAACAATACTATTAAGTAATTTTGACAAGTTTTTCGAAAGCATATATTGTTCTGAAAATATTAAGCTATTTATAGTTATTAAAGAATTCTTCTTCAACAATGAGCAGGAAAAATCACATCTTATTCCTATAATTAAATATATCTTGCAACATTTTAAAAAAGTAATGAATAAGAACCTTTTGAACAACAATTTGTCCATTCTAATGTTTCCAATAATCTTAACCAAGGGATGCTTTGATTCCTTTAACATGATGAAAATAAAAACTATGGAAGAAAATGGGTTATTATTCTGGCATCAGTTTTTAGGAACTAATAATATTCATGATACTACCTACCTTTTAGCCAGGTATAATATCTACCAAAATAACTGGTTAAATATTCAAATCTTCAGAGAATTTATTTTAACGGAATTTAAAAGACATCATTTTCCTGCTATAACAGACCTTCCCAAAAAATTATCCATCCTCTTTGACTTCACCAATATAGGCTATAATAATGGTATCTCATTGTCAAGATTTTACAACATTCTTAGATCAGATCTAATAATATTAGACAATTTATGGAAATATATCAACAATTTCAAAAACTCCCAAACGCATATAAATGATAAAACTTTAATTCTCAGATCTGTTTTCCATACCTCTTCTTCCACATATTGGAAAATTTTTACATGGAAATTCATTCATAGAAGTTTTATTACACCAAAAAAAGCCTCTAGAATAAGCAAGAAAGATTTTAATAGATGTTGGAGATGCGAGGAGCTAATAGATGCCGACTGGGCACATACGTTTTTAGAATGCAGAACAATAACCACATTTTGGATGGAGTTTAAAAATGTTATTATAGCTTTGTGGTCGGACAGATGCGAGATCTCTGATTCTATGATACTTTTTAATGCACCAATGCCAAGGTATGTTCCACTGAATCAAATGAACCTCCTTTGGACTCTACTTGCTATAGCAAGAAAAACTATTACTAGAAATTGGAAATGTAAAAATAACCTCTCATTTAAGGAATTTATATCTTTTACTAAGATTATTTGTAGAAGGGAATTACAAACAGCTATGTTACACTCTTCAAACATGACTCATAAACAAATTGCCTGGATAAAGCTTAAAAAACTATTAGACGAAATGTAATGTTATTGAAGATTTGGTATCTATTTTGGACTTTGTATATAGTTTTTGTAAAAATTTGATATTACGTTGTTTTTTCTTGTTAAAAATTGTAATTATACTCTTGAAAATCAATAAAAAAATATGAGAAAAAAAGTGTTAATAATAGTATAAAAGTGGAATGTTGTCACAAGTCTTTCTATGAATTTTTTTGCTATAGCAAATTCTTTAGTATGATAAGCAAAGTAATGGCACAATTTTGAGCCTCTTAAAGCAATCATTATGCTAATGAGCATACTTAAAGTAAATGTCTCTCAATCTCACTTTTATTGTGCAGTATACTTGACTATGGCTGCACTTCAAAGCTTTTTCCACATCATGCATTTGCATGCTGTAAAGCACTATGATGTGTGGATGGGTCAGTGACTCTGGCAGAAATGTGGGTGAAATCAGTCTTTCATAATGGCCCACAGAAACAGTAAACTGAAGACATGGAAACAAATTTGGCTACTGTGCTGCAGTAATAGTCCTTACATGCTATAGCTCACGTTCTGATAACATCCTACCATGTTATATATATATATATATATATATATATCTGTACTAAAACAAGGTGGCAATATAATATGTCACTCTAAGAGCACAATGTTGAGCATCATGTGATGTCATTAGCAACACATGTTCAGGTGAATAAGCTGTATTTTTCTGAACTAATACCTGTTAAGTAGCTACAGCTTCAGAAAGCACTGAAGGTGTCAGGGTTCCAAGGTGGTGGTCTAAGGAGTCAAAAATATCTCCACATTTTATGTAACCAGATCACAGAAGAATCTGCTTGGGGTCTCCTGTGAGGGTCTCCACCATAAGGTGGATGCCTGGCATAGCCTTGTAAGGACAGTAACTGCTGCTACTGGTATCATCCACTCAGGTGAGCAATCCAAGCATCAGTACCATTACCTCAAAATGTGCCTGCTCAGCTTTCTGTGCAAGTGGAAAGAAGAGGTCAGACAGAATGTTCCCAAGATGTTCAGTAATTATGCACAACGGGTCTTTATCGACTGTATTTTACACATAAGTACAAGGGCCCTTTCAGAACATATAATTTATGTTGCATCTCATTTTTGTTACTGTTTTGCAGGTACTGAACAGATGGACAACAACCATGTCCTCTTTCAGAGTTATATGAAGAACCTCTCCAGAGACTGGGGTAAGATTACTGTCATACTGCAGACAAGCATTGGATATCATAACAACTTTGTACTACCCAATGTTATCATTATGTTGAGGTAACTGGTAACATCCATAAGCAACACCACCAGTTACCACCAGTGGACCAGACCTCTGTCTTTATATTAGCAAGTTATCAAACATGCACAAAGGACATGTTAGTAGGTTCAGCACATTCATGATTTTGAACTTAAGCCAAGCATGGCATGCTTTTACATCATGCACACTGCAATACAGTGCCAAGCAGGTATGGGTGATGATCCAAAAACCATGCTTTGGGAACTGCAACAGGCTATTTAGTCCTACAGCAAACAAAACTCACATCTGTCTATATTTGTCATGTATTACCCCACTAAATGCTCATGCACATGCCACTTACGAATGGCAAATCCAAGGCATTCTGATATTAAAATTTCTCTGTCCCTTAGAACATATCAGCTTACATGGTAACAGACCACCTAATGCTGTCAGTTGCCCATGGCTCCAGCACTGTCTTGTCTGGCTTTGATATGACACACTGGTACATTGAGTATGTTGGTCTACATAGTTTCTACCACTGTCCATGTGAACATAGCCTTACTTTGCCATTATCCTCCAGGACATGCACACACAAGTATGTATGTGTGTAACTATATAACACACACACACACACACACACACACACACACACACACACACAATGGGCTCTGATGTCCGACAGTATATTACTGACAGTAGTGCCAAGCACAGCTCCCTAAGGCATTTAGCAATATTTAACTGCACTCTTGTATGCCAACCTTCCATTAGGATCATATCACATTCTATGCCTATTCATCATAAAGCACCCTGGTATCACTGCATTTTTAGTAGAGGTTTGTGCTTGCTGCAGCTACCTGTCTGGCTAATGGTCAGACAGAGATATCACACTAATGCATTTGCTTTTCCTCTCCCTCTTTTATTATTCCTCCTTTACGTTTTAATTTGATATGTGTTTTATTTTTCCTCTTTCCTTTTCTGTTTCACTCTTATGCAAAGTCAGTCGCAGCTGTGCCTTTGGTATATCACCAGTCCCCCTTCTCCTGCCAGCTCACTCCTTATCTACCTGCAGGCCTCTTTCTCCATAAGGTGATACAAGTCCTGCAGCAGTACATGACCTAGAGGCTTCCTTGGTGGCTACTGGTGGTGGATCCCCAGGGGGTTGGGTGTTGTTGCACTTTCTGGTGACACTGCCACAAGGTCTCATTATGCTACTCTGCAGTAGTTAAAGAAGGTGATGGCAGAAGTTGTAGATCATTGGCTTCAGACTCACATTGGTCTCCTGGAGAACATGCTCATGTGACTGGCAGAGTTACATTGCTACTTAGTACTGCTTAGCATATTACCTGAGGCAGGACCCAGAGAGGAGGGTAGCCATAGAGGTCACTGACCTCTGCATGCTTCCTGCCAAAGGTAATGTGAAAAGGGGCAATGACACTTTTGATCTTGTGTGAGTGTATCCATTTTTTGAAGAACCTTGTGGTAATTGTCCCTGTCCATTAACAGAAAGAAGAATCACTGCTGCTTGGGCCAGAAGAAAGACCAAAATGATCTTGGGGGTTCCTTCTGAATCTTCAGAAGTACCCTGGTTATCAGTGTAAAAGTTGGATAAGGAAGCAGGAAGGTTCATGTCCAAGGAAAGGAAAAAAATATCTGTTTCCAGGTCTTCTTGCATAGAGCTCTGGGGCAGAATCTTGCTAGCAAATTGTTCAGAGAGGAGGCAAATAGGTCTACTTGAGGAAATCCCCACAGACAGATGAAATTATCTGAAGAAGTTTTTTGTGACGAAAACGCGGTGATACATTTAATGCATTCTGGATGTGCTTTATGTTTTTTTAATAGCGTGTGCGATCAATAAAACAGTGGATTTTATTCTGGTGTAACTTCCAGTGCCTTACTTTTGGTTATAGAAGACCGCATATATAGTTTCCACTCATGATGCTCTGTACTTGTCCTTCTCAGCTTGTCTGCTACAAAATTTTGCTCTTGACAGAACTTAAGATGCCTGTGGAGTGAGACTGTGCTGTGAAACTATATCCAAAGCTTACATAGCTAGTTTTCAAAAGGGTTATGATCTGATTCTCCCTTGCTTCTTGATGTGCTACATGACTGTAGTTTTGTCTGCAACAACTTGAAGAGGTTGCAAACTAAAGATGATTCAGAGAATCGAGTGCCTTGATCAGGACAAGCATCTCTTTTGTATTTCTGTGCTTGCATCTGCCCTTGGCGTCCAGCACACCTTGTACTTTCATCCCTACTGAAACTTCTCTCTAAGCAAATCCGAGGCATCAGGAGTGACTTTCTTTTTCTTGTAAGGAGGGAGAATGAAAGGCCTGGATTTAATGATATTTGCTTTACCAACTAAGTGATTTATTTTCTGACAAACCAAAGCACTGGGATTTGAAAAGACCAAGGATGTAGGTGCTAGAACCAAACAGACTTCAGATACCATTGTATCTTTCTCATGTGGAGTCTTGCCAGGGATATCATAAATGCTGTGAGATAGTTCTACTTGAGGAACTCCCACCCATTTGTGAGGGTTTGCTCTTGTCCTGCTCAGCTTGTCTTCCACACATTTGTGCTTTAACAGAATGTAGGATGCCTGTAGAGTGAGATTATTCTGTGACACTATATGGGTTCATAGGTAAGTACTATGTGGGTGTTTTTAAGCCTAGCCAATTTCCCTTTCTCTGCTCGAATTAACCATTCCAATTTGGCTAGAGACTGGCGTCACCCATTCCATGGCTAATAATTATATATTACCCATAATGAGAATAACTGGGATGATACCATAAATAATTTGAGGGGACCCATGCATGGGATAAAGCATTTAGGAGCTGCCTCTGTCCATTAGTAGTTCAGGGGCAGTCCTAGAGTATACATATTTTTTTCCATACTTAGATCTAAGATGCGCTTGAATATGGTCAGGGATGAGCTTTGTTTGATGTAGATGGGGAGTCTGTTTCAGAGCAGTGATATTCTCTTTGAGATATACCTGTCCAAACTATTATGTTGATATTTCAGAAGAGTTTTAGATTCTTAGACTGAGTATTTCTGATACCAATGAGCTTGCTGATGTGCAGTAAATCCATCAGTAATGGGTTGGAGGATGCCTCGTATGTCAGACACAGGTCACCTCTTAGGAGTCTGTAGGATACAGCTTATAGTGACAGCGCTTTGAATCGGTCCATGTAGGAGATGTTGTTTACGTCTTGCATCCTTTTAGTAAGGTATCTCTGTGGCATTCCAGTTGTTACATTTGTCTGGACAGATACATGCCAAAGGGGGTCATTACATTCAATGTCTGGCCTTATGTTTATAAGCAATGTGCAATATAGAAGGACTGTCTTGCAACAATGGACACATGTTGGTTGAAATTTAGGTCACTGTCGCCATAAGTTCCCAAATCCTGAGCAATTGGGTCAACTCCTATGGGTGAATTGTCAATATAGTAGTTCTCTGAGGTAGATAACTTTACAAAGGATACAATAATACATTTTTGGCATTTAGTTTCCATCCATGATTTTGGCACTAGTTATTTATTTGGGACAAACCTTCATGCAGGATGGCTAAGTCATTTGGGGATTCAACGGGGCCAGAAGTCTAAACCTCAAAATGCACGCACTCGAGGCACTCCTCAGTGTGGAGAACATCGACATCTGTGCAGTAACAGAAACCTGGTTTAAGGCTCCTGAGAGCACCCCAGCACTACTAGGCTATAACTCATACCATACCTTTCAGCCACAGAACCAGGACCAAAACACAAAAGACGAGGGTCTATCCATATTCATCAAGGATACCCACACCTTCAGGTTAGTGGCACAGCACAATGCATCAGAGATCATCCATGTACAACAAACAATGGACAAAACTGCAATCCAAATTGTAGCTTGCTACAGATCACCCACCATGACCCAGGACCCCCATTCCGCATTTCTAGAGACACTGGGAAATATGAGGGTCCTACCAAACACCCTAATACTGGGTGATTTAAATTACCCAAACATAAACTGGGAGAACTACTCAAGTACTAACTCCCTTGCTCAACGCTTCCTAGAATTTATAAACTCAAATGCCCTGGATCAACTAGTCAACACCCCCACCAGAGGGAACAACATATTGGACCTGGTCATCAACATGGGGGACCGGTGTTCCACACCGGAGGTCAACCCCTCGCTGGTTAGATCAGACCATAGACTAATCACTCTGGATATCCACATTCCACCCCCACCCCCAATCAAGGAAACCACCATGAAAAACTTTTCAAAAGCAAACTTCACGTTACTTAAGACCGAGGTGGAAAGGTTCACAGCCCCCATACTAAAGGACAATGCTGTCCAAGCTGCTGAAACCTTTACAAAGGCACTCTATGAGCATCTGCAGGAATGTAT
Organism: Protopterus annectens; assembly: GCF_019279795.1. Classification (NCBI taxonomy): domain Eukaryota; kingdom Metazoa; phylum Chordata; order Ceratodontiformes; family Protopteridae; genus Protopterus; species Protopterus annectens. Next base: position 718,274,124 of record NC_056734.1, read on the forward strand.
GGATCGTGCTATCCCAAGTAAAACCAAGACTCACTCCTCCAGGAAAAGGAAACCAGTCTAGTGGACCCCTTCCATAAACAAGCTATACAACAGAAGGAGGAAACTAGTACAGAAAAGAGTAAAATCACAAGAAGGAAAGACGTCCCTGATCAGTATCAGCAAGAAACTACGATCCCTCATTAAATCCTCCAAGGGTAGCTTTGAAAGAAAAATTGCCAATGACTCCAAAGATAACCACAAAGCATTCTTTAGCTATGTCAAGAACCTAAGTGGAAACTTTCAGATCTGCTCTGAGATGGTTCAGTGTATTTTGTGCCATTCTGCACTAACTGATACTGCCAACATTCTGGCAGACAGGTTTAGTGCAAACTTCACCCCCCCTCTCACCCTCTAAAGGGCCCATAACCATAACAGAAGTATGTAGGGCCCCATCAATCACTGACACACAGGTTAAAACAGCCCTATCCAAAGCCAAAAACACAGCTTCAATGGGACTGGATGGTGTCCCAGGCTGTGTCTTACAAGAGCTCCAAAATGAACTAACCCCTCACCTAAACACACTGTTCAAACTCAGCCTCACTACAGGCTACGTACCCACATAGTGGCACACAGCAACATTTATCCTAGTCCACAAAGGTGGAGCTACAACGGACCCTGGGAACTATCACCCTATAAGCCTGACTAGCCTGGTCTGCAAGGCTATGGAGCGCATCATGGAACTCATTAACAGAGTCATTGGAAACCTCCAAACCCTACCCAGTTTGGCTTTGTTAAGGGCAGATCATGCCTCTTAAACCTGGTGGACTTCTTTCAGAGAGTTACCAAGGCATTAGATGAGGGAAAGGAGGTCCACACAGCCTAACTAGACCTCACAAAGGCTTTTGACACCATTCCCCAGTTTAGTATTATAGACAAGCTCACCAGATTGAACATAAACCCCTTCGTCACGAGATAGATTGCCAACTGGCTTGTGGATAGAACCCAAATGGTGAGAGTTGCAGGCTCTACGTCCAACTCTAAACCAGTTACAAGTGGCATCCCCTAGGGCTCAGTCCTAGGACCTCTCCTGTTTGGTATATACTTCTCAGAGGTACAGGCAAGCATAGGAGGACTATGGCTGACCAAGTTCGCAAACTAGGGGCAATAATTGATTCTCCGGCTGATACAAGCACCCTCCAGAAGGGTCTCACTGAGACGGATACCTAGTGTCAAAATCATGGCCTCAAGCTAAATGCCAAAAAGTGCATAGGCCTCAAGCTAAATGCCAAAAAGTGCATAGTCATCCCCTTTGGAAAAAATAAAGTACCCGCGAACTACCACATAGGTGGTAGTCCTCTAAATACAGAAAATGTAATAAGGGATCTGGGGACCCAAGTAGATAGTAATCTCTCCTTTGGCAATCATATTGCCAAGGTGGTTAGAAAATCCTTCTATGTGGCCCAGCTAATCACAAAAGGGTTCGCATCTAAAACAAAAGAGGTTATTGTGCCTTTCTACTCATCACTCATTAGACCCATCATAGGATACAACGCCCCATTTGGGATGTACCTTACAAGACAAATGCAACAGCTGGAAAGACCACAAAAGTACCTCACCAAGAGGATTACTGGTCTCAAACAGATGCCCTATGCAGCCCGACTCAAGAAACTCCAGCTGTACTCGGTTGCATACCGCTTACTCAGAGGTGATCTCTGTCTGACATACAAGGCCATGTCCAACCCAGAATTGATGGACATGCTCCACCTAAAAAAAAAAACAAATCCTGGGGAGCCACACGCTCTAGAGATATAAACCTCACCACAATGATAAATAGGACATGCTGGAGGGATAGATTCCTGTCCCAGAGACTCCCCCATGCTTTGGAACAGGATTCCAATATACATCAGGCAGAGCCCCTCACTAACACTCTTCAAGAGAAACCTTGACGGGTGGATGGGAAACAGAAAATTTACCCCTGGGATCACTGCAGTGGCTCTGCTGGACAGTGGCGCAGAGAACTAATGGCTCTGCTGGACAGAGGCACAGAGAACTAATCTAAGGGGGTAGCAAAAGCCAACACATTCTAACTAGGCTAATAAATGCCCTTGGGCAGATAGGTTCATAAGTAAGTACTAGGCTATGAGTGCTCCTAGTTTGCAGTCTTCTGCAAACTTAGTTAGCCACAGCCCTTAGGTATTGGCTTTTACTTCAGAACAGTAGATGCCAAACAAGTGGGGTCCCAGCACAGAACCATGGAGGGTGGACTCCATTGGTGACTAGTCTCTTTGTGGAGGTAGCTTTCCCTATTTTGTTTTTCTACATCTTATCTGCGAGTCACATGGCAATATGGTGGGTGACACAGGGGTTTATTCTCAGTTTATTTAGCTTTTCTACTATCCCTGAGTGGTGAATTGTGTCAAAAGCTTTGGCCAAGTATGCAATATTTACCATTTTGCCTTCATCCATTTCTTTGGAGAATGTTTCAAAAATATCCATCAGGTTGAGTACTCATGACCCACCCCTCATGAATCCAAACTTAGACAGGTACAATGTCTGGAGGTTCCCTATGCCCTGATTGATTAGCTCCATAAGTATTTCCATGGCTTTGCATATGAGGCTGGTCAGACTTATGAGTCTGTAATTGTCTGAGTCTACAGAAGGTACTCCCTTAAAATGAGGAATAACTGTAGATGTTCCCCATTCATTTGGTACAAAACCTGTATGGAAGCTGAGATTGAATAGTGTTGAGAAGGGTGTGGCTAAATCATGCTTCATACTATTTAAGATGCATCCAGGGATTTCCCAATTTATCATGGCAAGTCTGCAAAGGAGGAAAGACCTGGTTTCCCCTTGCTTGCTAATGTAACACTTGACTGTGGTATTGTCTGTAACAACTTGAAGATGTCCAGGACCAAAGATTATTCAGAAAGCCTTAATGAAGGCAAGTATCTCTTTTATATTTATGTACTTTCATCTGTCATTGGTATCCCACATGCCTTGCACTTCTAGCCCTCTTGAAACTGCTACCAAAGCAAATCCAAGGCATCTTTGGTGACTGACTGTTTTGGAGCAGGGGAGAAAATGGGACACCTGGATTTAGGGAAATTTATTGTCTGCACCAAATTATTTCTCTTTTGACAGACCCCATAACTGAAATTTGAATAGACAAATGATGTTGGTGCTGTGACCAAAGATAATCAGATATCATTGTATAATTCCCATGTGGTGTCTTGCCAGGGGTATCATGAGAATCATAGATGCCAAGAATCTTAGAAAAAGATATAGATCTATTTTTTTTTTTTTACTTTGTAACAAAGACTCTTTGCATTGAGGAGTCTGACACCTTCATAAATGCAGTCCAGTGTGAAGGATTACAAAAAAGACTTTTGAATGTTCTCTTGGAATCCCAGAATGTATAAGAGATCTCTCACCCAAGTGAGAGATTCATGACACTTTGAAAAAGTCAATGCAAAGATAAGCAATTCATCTAACTATGGAAAAATGCAGATACCCTGTAGCCTTAATGACCTATAACTGGAGCTAGACATTTGTGAACACTCTTGGTGCAGTGGATAATCTAAATGGTAAGGCTGAGAACTGATATCCAGACACACAAGAACTTAAAAAAGCCTGAAGTCTGAGTGAACAGGGATATGATGTTAGACATCTTTTAAATCTAGTAGTTACGAGGAAACAAATGAGGAAGAAGAGGTAACAGGTTGTGAACTGACATAATTTCGATCTTGGGCACTATCGCAAACAGGTTTAAGAAAGACAGACCCATAACTGGTCTTCAGGTTTCTTTTGGCACCAAAACATCCTCAAATAAAAACCTTTCTTAACCTGGGAAGGCAGAACTGGTTCTATCACTTGCTGAGAGAGTATGTGTTAAATGACAGGAGAAAATAGAGGTATATGGTCTAGTGGATGCGGAATTACCACTGGAAAGGGGGGACTGGAATTGTTACCAAATAGAGAATTGGAGATTTATATTTTCCTGAAGAGAAAAGGGACTGCAAATGTTGGAGGGGGGGCAAGGTCCCTTAAAAAGTCATTCTGACTTGTTGGACTTTCTTTGGTTTGGGGGTCCCGTATTCTTTTTCGACCCCCCCCCCGCCATTTCTTCTTAAACATCTGCTTATCCAGATTTTTGAGACTGTTAATTTATTTTTTGCTGAAATTGGATCAAGAGTTAGAGAATCCCTTAGTAAGTTTGGAAAAGGAGGGCTGAAAAATCTTACAAACTTGCCTGAATCAACTTAGCCCTTTCATTCCACTTTTTGATAAACTCTGAAGCAGAGTAGCCAAAACCTAAACCTCCAAAGGAGAATTTAAATTCCCTTTTCCACATCATCTGAGAGGGTCTGACAATAAAGCCAGGAAGCTTCCTCAAAGCAGCACCAGTGCCCATAGCTTTGGAAGAAGTATCATCTGAGTCATACACACACACTGTAAACAATGACCTGTGACTTGTACTACGGAAGAAACTAAATTAAAGATTTATTTTCACACAAGAAGAAACTGCAGACAAAATATTCAATATACTTTCAGAATTAGTCAAAATAAACTTTAACATATGAACCTGACAATTCAAAATTCTGAAAACTCAAAGTAGCAGATGCATACACTTTTGCCCATACTTCTAATCTTCTAATAATACTTCTAATCTTCGTCAAAAAGAGTAGGTCTGGAATTAAACAAATCTTTAGCAGTAGTAAAATTAACTAAAGCTATAGCTGTAGGGTCAGGTTTGGGAGGAGTTTATAAAACTAAAAAAATGAGGAACTTTATACATTCCCTCTGCTTTCTTAAGGGCAACAGGCTATCAAAAAAACTGTATGCAGTGACACGCAATCCTCCAAAGCTGAAAGAACAGGAGAAATCGGTGAATGTTCTGGAAATTCCTTCTGTAATAGGTCACTGTATTTTTTAAAGGACTGAGAAACGTCAGTGTTTTTCCACTGAAAACAATGCTGCATTCTAGAAATAGTCTCAGGGAGAGAAAACCTCCTAGAGGAATAATCAGAAATCCCCTAAGTCTGAATCAGAAAAAAAAAACATATTTGACACCTTCATCTTCCTGTCCAGATTCAGAATCTTGAATCTGTTCAGCAAAAGAGGTATCTCTCTTTATTTTACCAGAAACTACCTTAAAAGAAAGAAAAATAGCCTGAACTAAACCCGAGCCAGATCTAGTAAACAACTCCTGTTTAAGGAAATTTGAAGAGGAGTGGATACATGTTCAGTTTTCTATTTTTTTTTACAAGAAAAATGGGGTCAACAGTATTATTAATGGCAGCAATGGTTTCCATGGGGATGGATGTAACGTTCTGACCAAACAGGGAAGTCTTTCCAGCTCCCTCTGCCAGAACTGACAACAGTAGCTCTCCTTTGTCTATTGAAGGGACCCCAACAGCCGTAGAAGATGTGGCTAACCCCTGGTCCATAGTGGCTGTACAGACTACACCAGAGGCATCTAGGGTAAAAGATGAGTGTATCAGGAACTAGCTTTGGCTACAGCTGAGTTACTCACCTGTGACTTAGGTAAATTGCTAGCCTGCTGTGGTGGCAAAGGCTGTTTGCTTAACTTTGATCTTTTTGTGGCTGGAAGAAAGCCACTCCATAGGACCGATAGTTGCTTCCATGGTCAAGCTAAAAAGGGAGAATCTCTCCCAGAGAAAATAAGCAGCATAAGTTGATAAAAACATAAAGTTATTAAGTCACTTTTTTTCTAACAAAAACACAGTAAAAACACATTAAAACACCCTGCCATACACAAAAATAAAACAAACAGAATTTCTTCATATAAAATGTTTTTCAACTACTTTAAACAACTTTTAAACTGACAGGAAAAAAGTGTGTTCCTGTTTAAAAGTTAAGTTTCATGACAGTCTATTAAAACAGAAAATCCTAGCTTAGAAATGACACACAAGTGGGAAAGTACAATAAAACAATTAATTTTTAGTGAGGAAGTTTTTTCCCCACAGGGAACATATCTGCCCAGCAACGGAAAAACACAAGCCAAACACTGATACTTTGAAGCCAGCAGAGGAGTGCTCACTTCAATTGCAGGAAAGCTTTAAAGGGCTTCCCACCCAAAACTATCTTTTTAGTCAACTCAACACAAGTTAATGGTTTGGGTTCTTGGAAAGTGACTTGAAGATTAGGAAGCTGACCAGCTGTTATATATAACAGTCGCTTCAATATCCAGCTGCTTCACTCTACAAGAATTGAAACAACCCACTACCTAAAGAACCGCCACAGCTGAAGTTCACTTTCAGATGCAAAAGTTCACAGGGAAAAAATACACTGAGTTAAATCTATTGAAACAACCCACTATCTGAAGAACTTACACAGCTGAAGTTCACTTGCAGTTGCAAAAGTTCAAAAGGGAAAAATAAACCAAGTTAAATCTACTGAAACGACCCACTACCTAAACAAATTGCACAGCTGAAGTTCACTTGAAGTTTCAAAAGTTCACAAGGGAAAGATTCACTGACTTAAATCTATAGAAAAAACCCACCACCTAAAGTACTTGCACAGCTGAAGTACACTTGCAGTTGCAAAAGTTCACAAGGAAAATATACACTGGTGTTCACTTGCAGTTGCAAAAGTTCACAAGGAAAAAATACACTGAGTTAAAGCTACTGAAAAACCCACTACCTAAAGAACTTCCACAGCTGAAGATCATGTGCAGTTTTCAAAAGTTCTCAAGGGAAAAATACACTAAGTAAAATCTATAGAAACAACCCACACCCAAAAGTACTTGCGCATCTGATGTTCACTTGCAGTTACAAAAGTACACAAGGGAAAAATACACTGAGTTAAAGCCATTGAAACAACACACTACCTAAAGAATTTGCAAAGCATAAGTTTATGTGCAGTTGCAAAAGTACAAAAGGGAAAAATAAACTGAGTTAAATCTACTGAAACAACCCACTACCAAAAAAACTTGCACAACTGAAGTTCACTGGCAGCTGCAAAAGTACAAAAGGGAAAAATACACTGAATTAAATCTATTGAAACCCACTACCAAAATAACATACACAGTTGAAGTTCATGTGCAGTTGCAAAAGTTCACAAGGGAAAAATATACTGAGTCAAATGTATTGAAACAACCCACTACCTAAAGAACTTGCACAGCTGAAGTTCACTTGCAGTTGCAAAAATTTACAAGGGAAAAATACACTGTGTTTAATCTATTGAAACACCCACTACCTAAAGAAGTTCCACAGCTAAATTTCACTTGCAGTTGCAAAACTTAACAAGAGAAAAATACACTGAGTAAAATCTACTGAAAAAAAAACTACCTAAAGAACTTGTACAGCTAAAGTTCACTAGCAGTTGTAAAAGTTCACAAGGGAAAAATACACTGAGTTAAATCTATAGAAACAACACACTGCCTAAATAACGTGCACGGCTGAAGTTTACTTTTAGTTACAAAAGTTCACAAGGGAAAATTACACTGCTTAAATCTATTGAAAAACCCACTACCTAAAGAACTTCCACAGCTGCAGTTCACGTGCAGATGCAAAAGTTCACAAGGGAAAAATACACTGAGTTAAAACTATAGAAACAACCAACAACCAGAAGTACATGCGCTGCTGAAGTTCACTTGCAGTTACAAAAGTTCACAAAGGAAAAATACACTGAGTTAAAGCCACTGAAACAACCCACTACCTAAAAAACTTGCAAAGCAGAAGTTCATGTGCAGTTGCAAAAGTTCACAAGGGAAAAATATGAGATAAATCTACTGAAACAACCCACTGCCTAATGAACTTGCACACCTGAATTTCACTTGTAGCTGCAAACATACACTAGGGAAAATACACCGAGTTAAATCTAATGAAACTAGCCACTACCTAAAAAGCTTACACAGATGAAGTTCACTTGCAAAAGTTCACAAGGGAAAAATACACCAAGTTAAATCTACTGAAACCCACTACCTAAAGAACTTGCACAGCTGAAGTTCACTTACATTTGCAAAAGTTCACAAGGGAAAAAACACTGCATTAAATCTATTGAAAAACCCACTACCTAAAGAACTTGCAAAGCTGAAGTTCACTTGTAGTTGCAAAAGTTCATAAGAGAAAAGTACCCTGAACTAAATCTATTGAAACAACCCACTACCGAATGAACTTGCACAGCTGAAGTTCACTTGCATTTGCAAAAGTTCACAAGGGAAAAATAGACTGAGTTAAATCAATTGAAACAACCAACTACCTAAAGAGCTGGCACAGCTGAAGTTCAGTTGCATTTGCAAAAGTTCACAAGGGAAAATACACTGAGGTAGATATATAGCAGTAACCCACTACCTAAAGAAGTTCCACAGCTGAAGTTAATGTGCACTGCAAGTTATTTAAAGTTCACTTGCAGCTGCAAGATTTCACAAGAGAAAAATACACTGAGTCAAATTTACTGAAACAACCCACTACATAAAGAACTTACACAGCTGAAGCTCACTTGCAGTTGCAAAAGTTTACAAGGGAAAAATACACTGTGTTAAATCTATTGAAAAATCCACTGCCTGAACTAAATCTACTGAAACGACCCACTGCCTAAAGAACTTCCAAAGCTAAAGTTCACTTCCAGTTGCAAAGGTTCACAATACACTGAGTTAAAGCCATTGAAACAACCCACTACCTAAAGTACGTGCAAAGCAGAAGTTCATTAGCATTGCAAAGGTTCACAAGGGAAAAATACACTGCGTTAAATCTATTGAAAAACTCACTACCTAAAGAACTTGCATAGCTGAAGTTCACTTGTAGTTGCAAAAGTTCAGATGAGAAAAATACCCTGAATTAAATCTACTGAAAACAACCCACTTACCTAAAAAACTTGTAGTTGCAAAAGTTCACAAGAGAAAAATCCACTGGGTTAAATCTACTGAAACAATTCACTACCTACAGAACTTGCACAGCTGAAGTTCACTTGCAGCTGCAAAAGTAAACAAGGGAAACAATCCACTACCTACAGAACTTGCACAGTTGAAGTTCACTTGCAGCTGCAAAAATAAAGGGAAATGCACTGAGTTAAATCATTAGCAGTTGCAAAGTTTCACAAGGGAAAAATACACTGCGTTAAAATTATTGAAAAAATCAATACCTAAAGAACATGCACAGCTGAAGTTCATGTTCAGTTACAAAAGTTCACAAGGATAAAATGCACTGAGTTAAATGTAGTGAAACCCACTACCTAAAGAACTTTCACAGCTGACGTTCACTTGCAGTTGCAAAAGTTAACGAGGGAAAAATACAATGAGTTAAAACTATAGAAACAACACACTACCTAAATAACATGCACAGCTGAAGTTCACTTGCAGTTACAAAAGTTCACAAGGGAAAAATACACTATGTTAAATATATTGAAAAACCCACTACCTAAAGAACTTCCACAGCTGAAGTTCATGTGCAGTTGCAAAAGTTCACAAAGGAAAAATACACTCAGTTAAAGCCATTGAAACAACCCACTACCTAAAGAACATACAAAGCAGACATTCATGTGCAGTTGCAAAACTTCATAAGGGAAAAATAAACTCAGTTAAATCTACTGAAATATGCCACTGCCTAATGAACTTGCACAGTTAAAGTTCACTTGCAGCTGCAAAAGTACACTAGGAAAAAAACAATGAGTTAAGTCTATAGAAACAACACACTACCTAAAGAACTGCCACAGCCGAAGCTCACTAGCAGTAGCAAAAGTAAACAAGGGAAAAATGCACTGAGTTAAATCTACTGAAACCCACTACTTAAATAACTTCCACAGCTGAAGTTCACTTACAGTTGCAAAAGTTCAGAAGAGAAAAATACCATGAATTAAATCTACTGAAACAACCCACTACATAAAAAACTTGCACAGCTGAAGTTCACTCTCAGTTGCAAAAGTTCACAAGGGAAAAATACACTGAGTTAAATCTACTGAAACAACCGACTACCTAAAGAGCTGGCATAGCTGAAGTTCAGTTGCAGGTGCAAAAATTCACAAGGGAAAAATACACTGAGTTAAATCTACTGAAACAACCCACTACCTAAAGAACTTGCACAGCTGAAGTTCACTTGCAGTTACAAAAGTTCATGAAGGAAAAATACACTGAGTTAAAGCCATTGAAACAACCCACTACCTAAAGAACTTTCAAAGAAGAAGTTCATGTGCAGTTGCAAAAGTTCACAGGGGAAAAATACACTAAGTGAAATCTATTGAAACAAGCCAATACCTAAAGAATTTACACAGCTGAAGTGCACTTGCAGTTGCAAAAGTTCACAAGGGAAAAATACACTGAGTTAAATCGACTTAAACACACTACCTGAATAACTTGCACAGCTGAAGTTCACTTGCAGTTGCAAAAGTTCACAAGGGAAAAATACACTGAGTTAAATCTAATAAAACCCACTACCTAAATAACTTGCACAGCTGAAGTTCACTTGCAGTTGCAAAAGTTTATAAGGGAAAATTACACTGTGTTAAATCTATCAAAACACCCACTACCTAGAGAAGCTCAACAGCTGAAGTTAATGTGAAGTTGCAAAAGTTCACAAGGGAAAAATACACTGAGTTAAATCCATTGAAACAACGCACTACCTGAGGAACTTGCACAGCAGAAGTTCACGTGCAGTTGCAAAAGTTCACAAGGGAAAAACACTGAGTTAAATATATAGAAACAACACACTACCCAAAGAACGTGCACAGCTGAAGTTAACTTGCAGTTACAAAAGTTCACAATGGAAAAATAGACTAAAACATTTACTGCAACTCTTTACCTAAAAAACTTGCACAGCTGAAGTTCAGTTGCAGTTGAAAAAGTTTACATAGGAAAAATACACTGCAATAAATCTATTGAAAACCCCACTACATAAAGAACTTCCACAGCTGAAGTTCACATGCAGTTGCAAATGTTCACAAGGGAAAAATACAATGCATTAAATCTATTGAAAAACCCACTACCTAAAGAACTTGCACAGCTGAAGTTAACTTAAAGTTGCAAAAGTTCACAAGGGAAACATATGCTGAGTTAAATCTACTGAAACAACCCACAGCCTAAGGAACCTTCACTACTGAAGTTCACATGCAGCTGCAAAAATAAACAAGGTAAAAATACACTGAGTTAAATCTATAGAAACATCACACTGCCTAAATAACATGCACAGCTGAATTTCACTTGCAGTTACAAAAGTTCACAAGGGAAATATACACTGTGTTAAATCTATTAAAAAAAAAAACACTACCTAAAGAACTTCCACAGCTGAAATTCACGTGCAGTTGCAAAAGTTCACAAGGGAAAAATACACTGAGTTAAATCTATAGAAACAACGGACAACCTAAAGTACCTGCACAGCTGAAGTTCACTAGCAGTTACAAAAGTTCACAAGGGAAAAATACACTGAGTTAAAGCCATTGAAACAACCCACTACCTAAAGAACTTTCAAAGCAGAAGTTCATGTGCAGTTGCAAAAGTTCACAAGGGAAAAATACACTAAGTGAAATCTATTGAAACAAGCCAATACCTAAAGAACTTACACAGCTAAAGCGCACTTGCAGTTGCAAAAGTTCACAAGGGAAAAATACACTGAGTTAAATCCATTGAAACAACGCACTACCCGAGGAACCTGCAGAGCAGACGTTCACGTGCAGTTGCAAAAGTTCACAAGGGAAAAACACTGAGTTAAATATATAGAAACAACACACTACCCAAAGAACGTGCACAGCTGAAGTTAACTTGCAGTTACAAAAGTTCTCAATGGAAAAATACACTAAAACATTTACTGCAACTCTTTACCTAAAAAACTTGCACAGCTGAAGTTCAGTTGCAGTTGAAAAAGTTTACATAGGAAAAATACACTGCAATAAATCTATTGAAAACCCCACTACATAAAGAACTTCCACAGCTGAAGTTCACATGCAGTTGCAAATGTTCACAAGGGAAAAATACAATGCATTAAATCTATTGAAAAACCCACTACCTAAAGAACTTGCACAGCTGAAGTTAACTTAAAGTTGCAAAAGTTCACAAGGGAAACATACAAAAATG
>NC_056734.1:718286627-718424127 GCF_019279795.1 Protopterus annectens
CATGCAAAGGCATTTCACACACTATGAAGATGTGGGCACAAGTGTCTGGAGAGTACTGCAAGGCTCCACCAGATATGGCCAAGCAACGGAACTATGATTTAAGCATCCCAAACACACACTCTATGATTATTCTGGTTTGTGTGTGTGCCTCATTATGGCGTTCCTGCATGGGTCTGTGTGCATTTCTGATGGGAGTCATCATCCACGGTTCCAGTACATAGCCAGCATCCCCCACCAGGTGGCCATATGGGATGTCCCCCCTGGCAAATACCTGATACAGCTGTGAGGCATGCCAGATGTGGGAGTCGTGATAGCTTCCATGTCTGCCAGCACACACATCCATGATAATACCCTGGGCATTGCACACAACCTGGCAGTTGATGGAGGGGTATCCCTTGTGGTTTATGTATCGCCTACCCTGCTCACCGGGTGGTGACTTGATGTGTATGTGAGTGCAGTCTTTTGCACCCAGTACCTCCGGGTATTCTGCCACACAGTGGAAGAGATGCATATTGCTGGCCAACTCCTCCTGCGTTCCAGGGAAGTATATGTGCTCATTGGCATGTTTTAACATGGCATCCAGGAACTGGAGAAGTACCCTGGATGCTGATGCCTGTGAGATCCCCATGATATCCCCAGTTGGCCTTTGAAAGGTACTTGTAGCTAGTATTCTCAGGCTTACACATACCTTCGTTTCCACTGGGATGGGTTCCCCTCTGTTTGTTCTGGCTCTGAGGCATGGCTGGCACAGCTCCACAAGTTGCTGTAGGGTGTACCTGTCCACCCTGTAATGCTCTACTATCTTCAGATCATGTAGCCCCTGGTAGATTACCCTGGGTCTGAACACTCTTCTCCTCCTCTGGTGCCTGAGGTGGTTGTGTGCATCATCCTCCACACCACCTTCAGTCTCCAACACATGCTGGTGGATCAAAGCTATGGCAGCCCCTAACATTTACATACTAAAAGTTCCCCGTCTGTATACACCAATGGTGCAGAGTGTATGGGAATACACAAGTGTGTGTAAGGTGCTTTCACACTTTATCCTATTTTGCTATGGATGCTGCTGATGTCATTGGGTGTGTATCAGCAATTCCAGCTGCAGGGTATCTTAATTATGGGTTTTACAGTGAGTACTGCAAGTGTGGGGCCTTTAGTGTGGAGTTATGCTTGTCTGCCTTGATTAATCTGTTGTCCTTTAATTCACTTTTAAACCTGGATCCCCTCCCATTATCAGGCATGCATCCACCTGCCGTCTTTCTTGTTTTGTACTTTCCCTACCCAGTCATGTGTTGCAAAATGTGTCTTGTAGCTGATATACTGCAAATCTGCTTTGTTCTGCTGTGACACTTTACTGTTTTCTTTGCAGTACAGCCCCTCACCCTTTCTTGTTCTGCAGGTAGCTGCTTGCAGCCTTGTTAGCTGCTATCAGTGGCCCACTGTAGGTTCCTAGGTGTTAATTAGTCATCTGTACTCCAATTTCCCTGCTGCAGCATTTCCTTATTTCTTTCCTATATCCTTCCTGTTTCAGCTCCGGTGCGCGCCGCACAAACCCATTTACCAGGTTTAAGCACGTTTTCATCTCCGTTCACATGCATACTTGGTTACCTTGTGTACTCTCAGCTAAGCAAATCTATAGCCAGTTGGACACACCCCTATCCTGCAGCTTTGCTTAGCTACGGGCAAACCGGATTAGCAATGCTCCAATGTGCTTACAGCAAAGGTGACACACCCCTCTCTTGATGTCATTTCTATCTCAAGGGCTCACCTCGGTGTTATAATGCTACGCTGTGAGGTGCATCCTTACACCAGTGGGGAATCTGTGATTCACTATTACTCCTCTCATTTGCATGGCATTGCCTACTAATTCCTAGCTACCACACATAACACTGTCACAGCCCCTTAGCAACCCTTGCACCATGGTGTGGTGTAGCATGCCTGCCATTCACTATTATTGGGAAATCACGATATGTGTTACATTGCAGTTTTATTCTATATTTTTCTATTTTCCTTGCGATCATGTTTGCGTGCCACTGCTCTGCGCTTTCACTTCGCTATAATGTGAATATAAATATTAAATGTTAATTTTATATTTTGTACATTTTTTATGCCGATGGCTATATATTTAGCCATTGACATATATTAACAATGTAATACATGTGTTTGTCAGCTGTCATGGCTCCGATTTTATGTTTGCAAAAATGTAAACCGCTTTTTACAGTTTACATTTCTGCATGTTTACACTACGCCTGCACCACTTCCTGGATCGCTACATACCTTCATTTGCATGCTACACTGATGCACATGGGTTAAGTAGCATACAGGGCTGGGAGCTGTGCGGGCGTTGAGTATGCTGGTAGTGCACATGGGAACAGCTCGTACCTGGATCGCTCACAGGCCATATTTGTTGTTGGAACGCCGACTCTACGCCTGCACCTGGTGCAAGTTTCATGACTCCCGGGGATTGTGTCCCATTTCCCAGGGAGCAGCCCGAGTAACTGTTTCCTATATAAAACACCCAGCCAGTAAGCAAGTGTCAGTTCTTCCTGTGATCCATAATAAAAGAAGATAGACTATTTCACTATCCATGGCTGGAATAAACCACTCCTTTGCCTTGGGATTGGCAATGGTTACCATGGAGCTTAACCTCTGACGTTTGGCGAGTCAGTCTTGGCTGGAACAAAAGTTACGCAAGTCTCTTCAGAGAAATCAAATAATAACTAAGATGATGTATATCATTAGACTGCTGTAATAGTAAATATACAGGTTTTTCTGTAGTAACATGCTTCCATATAAGTGCAAGACCTGTAAGGCCTGTTAACTGTCACTTGTTAACATAGCCTGACTAAAATTTCAAGTTTAATTGACACAGCCTTCCGAGCCTTACAGCAACAGGAAAAAAATGTGTTGTTGATTCATTGTTAACTTCTACACTTAATGTCAATGCAAGCACACATTTTGGACCCATTTCATACCTCTTAACAGCTATGATTTTGTATCACCATACTTGTTATACAAATGTACTGATGTTTCTAATATTTATGAACACACGTGTTATTAAATCAATGGTTTTCCTGTATCAACTACATAATAGTGTGTAAAACAAGATAATTCATCCCTTCTGTCTCTTTCTGAGCCTTAGTAAGGACAGTTGATGGTCACAGGTGGAGAGTAAAGTTTAAGGTGGTTAATAGTTATTTCGTAAGGGCCCAGATAAATAATTGAAGTCAAGAGCTCTTGCAGCAAACTATAAGACATATTTTGATAACCAACATCCTTGTTTCTAATGGACTATTCTCTCGGATGGATGATATATGAGAGTGACAGACATTCCAGAAATCCATTTATTTGCTTATTATTGATTATAATTGCCTGTGATGATGTTAATGACTGCATTTCCTTACTAAACAAGGACATTTTCAGCAGAGGCCCAAAGGATAAAGATCTTCCAGCAGAAGCAGTAATTAGTACAAGTAAATTAAACATTGAAAGGTTTAAACAGAATATGCAATATACAGCTATGTGTACACAAACTGATTAAGTAAGGAAACTCATTTTTTCTTAATACTAGACTCAGTAGCAATGCAGTCAGATACAGCTACACACAGACACAAATACCCCCCCCCCCTTGTAGGCTTACTTAATTTTAATGTGATTCTGGCTTGGTTTTTAAATATGCTATAAGGATTTATTTGAAAATACGTACTTTGGTCCTGCATCTGTGTATGCACAAAATGAGCCATGGTCATAGTAGGACTCAGACTAATCTGGACAAGGAAAACTAAGTTAATATATAAATAATGGATTAAGTGGCAGGAGATGAGTTCCAAGTAATAAAATGAATGGTTGTTGTCTTTGCTGAACTCTGATAAGAAGAATTCCTTGATTTATTTTTTTAATTGCTGACTGACAAGTATAGGGCTACAAAAATCTCCACATTATCAGTCATGCAGAGGAAAAATGAAGCAAACAGACTAATGCTTCATTATTATTGCTGTTGGGTTTGAACAGTCCACAGTAACATCTTGGTCTTCTTGAACAAAGATTCTACTACCTCAGTGGCTAAAAGGTAGCATTCATGGCAACAAATCATTCATTTTGTACTAAAAGCTAACTGGGCAGTAGCCGTCACTGATCTCTAATTGTATGCTGAGCAGCAATGCATATATCCAACACATGGATCCATGTTAGCTTCAAATAAATGTGTACTTTGAGTATATCTGACAGGTATATTTACATTTTCCGCTTTGCAGTCTATCAAGGCATTAAATGTAAAATTGCACTGGCCTAATGAACTATTTATAACTTTTATATACCTGAAGCATACATCCAGATAATTTAACTCAATGGTAGTACTAATGCATTTTACTGTCCAAAATCTTCATCAGGAATGGAAGAGAGGCAGCAATTCTTAAGAGATAGTTTGTAACCTGCATTCATTACAGCTAATAATGATAATGAGTGTTTCATTTCTGTTGCTGTCCAGATGAAGTTTCTAGAACTTTCTGTTTAGTTACTGCTGTATATGTATTTCCACTTCTGGAAAGGATGATCTGCTGTACATCATCTGAAAGGGAAAAATTATCATTAGCAATTCTTCTTCTTTTTCTTTGGGCTGTTCCCATTAGGGATTACCACAGTGGGTCATCTGTTTCAATTTCTTCCTGTCCTCAGCATCTTGCTCTGTCACACCAACCACCTGCATGTCCTCTCTTACCACATTCATAAACCTTATCTTAGGCCTTCATCTCTTCCTCTTACCTGGCAGCTCCATTCTTAGTATCGTCCCAATATACTCAGCATCCCTTCTCAGCACATGTCCAAACCAATGCAATATATCATCTCTAGCTTTGTCTCCAAACCGTCCAACCTGAGCTGACCCTCTAATATACTTATTTCTAATCCTGTCCATCCTCATCACACCCATTACAATTATGCTGAATAATTACAGGTAGGTGATTTTTAGTAGTAGTGATTAGGATATTTCCTAAATGTATATAGACTATGTTTAGTAATGCTAATTTAGAACAATTTGTTTTTCTGTCAACTCAAAAACTGGTGCTGCTATATCCAGCTGCATTACTGAATGGATGGTTATTTCCACTGCTGACTCAGGAGGAGAACCCTGTACACAACTGGGACCGAATGAAATATTATGAATATAATTAAAAGCTATTATACATGAGGTAAGCTTGTTTCAACTCTTGTTTATTAGTCCTAATAATAAACTTTCCAATGTATTTTACAATGTAATTTTGGTCGCTTTTAAGACTGAGATATGTTTTCTAATTTAACTCTATCCAGATGGATTTCTGGTTTAAAACGGGACAATTAAAGCGAAAAGAAGGTAACTTACCAACCACTTCTACAAATGATGCAAATACTTCTGTTTTCTGTTTTGTTTTGAAGAGCAGTTAATTGTTGCAATGAAAAAAACTAAATTAAGCAAAAGTAGTACCAAAAAGCAAAAACATGACAAAAACTACTTAGCATTTGGCTTTTCTTGGATGGGAAATAAAGAAGAGCCAAATGGGTTGTGTGCTGAATGTGAAAAAGTTATTAGTAATAGTAGTTTAAACCCTGCAAAATTAAAAAGATACATGGAGCCAAATCATCTACACTTACGTAATAAAAATATTGAATACTTTCAATGTAAATGTGACAAACTGAAAAACTGAAAAACAAAAATAATGTGTTTTCCATGTACATGTATTCTGAGGGTCTATATTAGAACATCAAAGTTTCAAAACTTCGAATGTTCTAATATCGAACCCTATTCAGCGAAAGCTGACAATATCGAAACAACAGACAACCAAATTTTTTCCTAGGGAAAGAATTCGGTTGTCCGTTTCTGTTGCTTCAGTATTTTCAGCGATGTGGTGGAAAGTTACGGGTTGGGTTCAGGTAAGTGTGCGATTGAGTGCGGGTTAAGGTAATTAGGGTTAGGGTGCGGGTTAGGTATGTGTGCGATTGTGTGGACGTGAGGGTTAGGGCAGGTTAGGTGAGTTAGGTTTAGGACGCGGGTTAGGTATGTGTGCGATTGTGTGGACTTGAGGGTTGGGGTGGGTTAGCTGAGTTAGGGTTAGGGCGCGGGTCAGGTAAGTGTGTGATTGTGTGGATGTGAGGGTTAGGATGGGGTAGGTGAATTAGGGTTAGGGTGCGTGTGAGGTGAGTGTGCGATAGTGACGGACCTTAGGGTTAGGGTTTGGGTTAAGGTAAGTGGATAGTTAGGGGTGTGTGTATAGTTTAGTGTAGGGTTAGGTGTAAGATTTTAGGTGTATGTGTGTGGATTGCTGTTTGTTTGGTGTGTTTGTGTTGTGTGTATGTGTTTTGGAACAGCAAATTTTTTCCCTAGGAAAAAATTCGCTGTTCTGTGTGTTTAATATTTTCAGCTTTCGCTGAATAGGGTTCGATATTAGAACATTCGAAGTTTTGAAACTTTGATGTTCTAATATAGACCCGTATTCTGACAATGAAACATCTCTTGAGATTTCTTTCCGAGTTAGTTATTGAATTGCTAAAGAAGGTGAGGAATATACAATTGCTGAAAATATAATAAAACCCTGTATTAAAGATATAATATCTTGCAAACTTGGTGAGAAATATATTAAAGAAATTGACAGCGTACCATTCTCTGATACTATAGTCATGAGACATTTTAAGGAAATGGCACTATTTTGTGAAAATGAATTTATGTGCCGTTTAAAGTCTTCTCCACATGGTTTTACCATGCAATTGGATAAATCCACAGATGTTGCCGATTTAGGTATATTGATTGTATTGGTTTGCTATGTCTTTAATTCCACAATCCAAGAGGACATGCGTTTTTTGCAAACCTCTCATAGAGAGGACTACTGGAGAAAAAAATTTTGAGCTCATTAATACGTACATGTAGGAACATGAAATAATTTGAGATTTGTATTCACACATTTGTACAGATGGGGCAAAATTCTTATTAAGTCCAGAGAAAGGAGCAATATCATGAATATTTTCAATAGATGCACATGTTGAACATTCTCATTGTTGTCTTCATTGTCACGCTCATAGTGAAATGTATGCCGAAAATTTTAAAGGAGGTTTTGGATGAAGTAGTAAAAATTATACATCTCATAAAAAAGAATTAAATTCAAGATGATTTGCTTTATATGTAGAATTATCTAGCAAGCATAGAACCTTACAATTACATGCAGAAGTGCGATAGTTATCGTGAGGTAAAATCTTGAATCAATTTCTTGACTTAAAAGATGAAGTAATTTTTTTAAAAGAAGAGAAACATGAGTATGCTCCAAATGTAGATAATGAAATATGGTTGCAATTTGTGGCCTACTTGGCAGATATGTTTTCAGTTTTAAATGAACTTATGTCATCCTTTCGAGGAGTTAAGGTGCACATAATTAAAATCAATAAAAAAGTTAATGCACTACTCTCAAAATTAGCTATGTGAGCATCATATGTAAAAAATAATAACGTGCAATGTTTTGAAAAACTTAATAATTTTCTAATGATGAATTAATTGAATTTAAATGAAAATGTGAAAGAGACCATATTAGAATACATTTCCCAGTTGAATAAAACTATGAGATAATATTTTCCAGAGCAAACTGACTCATATGACTGGATTAAAAATCCATTTCACTATTACAATAAACATTTGTTACTGAAGGAAAGGGAGCAATTAATTGATATATCAACAGATTCAACATTAAAATCAAAATATGAACAAGAAGCAATTCTCGATTGTTGGTTGCAAATTTACACAGAATATGCTGAAATATCTAAGAAAGCCATAACAATCTTAATGCTTTCATCAAAATGTACATGTGTAAAAAATCATTTTCTACATATGTAAGAATGAAAACAAAATGCAGGAATAGATTGGATGCTGAATATGAAATGTGTTTACAGACAACACCAATAGAACCAGATTTTAACATTTTGTGTAAAAAAATGCAAGCACATCCCAGTCATTAAACATATATGTAATTATTCCTATTACATTCTGTAACATTTTTATTCACAATTGTTTGTAATTTGTAATTGTTCTTTAATTGTTCATTAAAAGAATATTACAATGTAATTATAATTATCTTTTTTTAATTTTTTACACAAAATTGGTATGTTTTCAATGCTTTCTTTACATTTTATTTAACTCTGGGAGAGAACAGGGTTCCACAAAAAATTTAATAATCTGAAGGGTTCTGTAAATCGACAAAGTTTGATGATTGCTGGTATATAGCAATATATGTGAAGTATAATGTTTGTTATGGAAATATAGTTTAATTACCTTTATATGAATGTAAATTTGCCTATGTTACAGTGATAATTCAATAAAGGTGTTTGAAAAAAAAGAGGAAGCAAATTGCAATGCCTTGCACTCTACAGTTTTTCCCCATTCATTTGATCACAATGAAATGTCCAAAGTATACTCATTTAGAAAAGTATCTGTAATTGCTGGACACATTTGTGTGTGTGTGTGTGTGTGTGTGTGTGTGTGTGTGTGTGTGTGTGTGTGTGTGTGTGTGTGTGTGTGTGCGTGTGCATGTGTGTGTCTGTATGTATCAAATCATTGTGCAACTTTTATTTTGCATGTACAATACTTCCTCCAACAATTACATATACTACTTACTGCATGTTTGAAATATTGAGTGGACTAACTATCTTAGATCAAAAATATAAAAAAGTATATATATATATATACAAAAACTAATACAAAACAATTTAACAGGTAGCCCATTATCTAAGCACATTAATGCTCAACAGGGTGGGAATTTTGAGGAAAAGAATGAAGAATGGACCTTCCAGGAGAGGTTAGGACCTCTGCATTTAGCATTGGGTATCACAACACCCCTGGTTAGATTATTATTTCCATGATAACTCCCAACCTGTTGGGCATTATTACTTGCTTATTACTCTTACACATATGAGACATGAAGGAGACATTGCAAAATGTCCCTTTTCTGTGTACTTTGAAATCTCACTTGTAATGAGATGCAGTTTAAATGTTGAATCTTGAATGTCCAGTTTTCAGAAATGTTGCTGTGTTGTTTTAAGGCATTTGTGGTTGTGCATAAAACATTTTGAGTTAGATGAAACAATGAAGATGAATGGGTCAGTGAGTGAATAGAAAATTAATTTAATGTATTTAAGTATGAGATTCAGTACTTGCATATTAATTTTAAATGTGAAATTACTTTATTTTTACTTCTTAATATGAACATGGGAAAACAGTACATTCCTACAAAGAAAAATCAGGAATGAAACAGACTTTCTGTAGCATGTGGTTTTGATACTGCAGATACATTCAAGCAATGGAAGAATTTATAGATGAAAGAAAACTGTTTCACAAGTTCCACCATTTGGTGTAGCATGAAACAATTGTTTTGTGCCAAACATGATTGATATTTGACACAATGAAGTCTATGTAATCAGTTTAGTGGACATATATTAAAGATAAACAAATTAAGAGACATTAGATATGATATGCATTCAGCAACAGCTTTACTGAGCTGTACTATGGAGAGAAGTTAGATGGCACAGAACCAGCTTGTGGTAGCTGCCACTTAAAGATGCATTCAAGCTGCCATTGCTATAAAATGCATATGTCAGCATCCTTTTCCCACATCAACTGGTAACATAAATTAGAAGTGCAGAGCAAGTACAAACGAAAACTGATGCAGAGCAATGCAGTTTACTGTTTTTATTTGCAAAAATAAAATGCATTGGTAAGAAAAAAAGGCAGTAAACACAAGATTAAGGAATGATTTAAAAAAGTCTAAACTAGAGTCAGTGCAAATTACTGTTAAACCTGAAAGGGTATTGGAAGACTAGACAAGGAGGGCTACCAAAGTTTACAGTGCATTGTGAGAAGGGAAGGCTAGGCTTAAAAAAAGCAAAATCATATCAACATTTATTGTTTTATTTTATTGATCCATTAACCAGATAAGTTCACTAGGTGCAAATGTCTATGTTCAGATGTGACTAAGGACACTGATAAAGTGTGCTCAAAGTCACAACAATCAGGAAATGGCAAGTAAGAAACTCAAATCGAGCACTGCAAGAACATGCCTACTGCCAGATATGTCTCACAATTTATAAAGAATGAGCTGGTCAAAGGGGGAAAAGTTTATTATTAAATGTATATTTGATAGGAGAACTGTGAATATAGTTCTGGTTTGAAGCCCAATTATTTTTTTTCATATTTATTCTTGTTTTAAGACCAAGTTAACAGAAGCCTGCAGTTGTGCTCAATAATGTTTATGTTACTTCTACTTGGGTATAGCAAACTACATAAATAAAATTATAATACATAACTGCAATGCTGTATCTCATTATATTGGGAATTAATCAACTGTTACTGCCAATGGTGGCCTTTTAGCAAGTCAGAGGATACTTAGCTCTGTGACAGTGTTGCAGTTTAAACTGAGATAAATGGTATATGTATTTCAGAATATCTTTGGATGCAAAGAACAGTGCGACCATTATATTCGCTACCATTTAACACAAATACCCTTATTAGTATTTCTATTATACTTTTCAATCTCCCCAGTTTATTAAAACAGACAGTTGAGTAGCATAGATAATTGCAGTCTTGTCTCCAAGCAATTCTATTCTAATTATAAACTGCAAAGAATCTTTTTAGTTTTCTTATCAATACTTAAGCTAATGAAGGATTTTACAATATGCTTAACTGCAAGAGTCTCCAACAGCTTTGCATATTAAATTAAGTACCATCTATGAATTATTATATAGTTATTATAACAATGCAGTGCAAATGTCAGTGTTCACATGCAATTGTAAATCTGCTTCAGAGTATTTAATACCTGAATACACTGTTTTGCCTGTGCAAAAGGAAAAAATATATATAAATAATTTCAGAACATTCTCCCATGTTTCAGGCCAGCAACCCATGTGATTTTACATATGTCCTCTATTATGGATGAATATATTATAGGGCATAATGCACACTTTTAAGTGAAATAAGACAAGAAAATGTGAGCTTTAACAGTGTAAACAACCTTATACAAGCAAACTACTTTGCTTAGTTTTATTGATGAAAAAAAGCACTGGCAAGGTGCCAGCTTATTTTAAACTAAAAGGCAACATTTTGTGTAACATGGAAGAAAAAAAATATATTGTGGCCTGTTTCATACACTCATATGCAACATTCTGTTCATTATATATACAATGAATGCTTTGTTACAAACAAATCAGATTTCTGCTAGCCGCTCATTAACTAAACATAAGCATGAAGAAGACTACAATAATTCAAATTCCATATGTAAATGAGCCCGAGAAAGCAGTACAGATCTTTTGATTAAAAATCAAATAATGCAAATAAAAGAAGAAAGAGAGGGCACTGCTGCGCATGTATATATGTGAACAGCATAGTGAGAGCGAGTGCATCACTTAGATACTTGTGCTCTTTTTCTTGTGCAATGTTAGTATCACAATATGGATGCAGCGCTAGTAGCATAATTTGGGGGAAAAGAATGATCCATAAATAAGCAACATCCTGAAAACTGGGATTCAGATTCCACATCATTCACTTTGGGTTGCTTGACTTGAAGAAAGTTGCCCACTGCTGCTGCTTGGTAACTCTCTGACATTAAATTCTTACGTTGGTTGATCTTATTCAGGGCGATCACAAAAAAGCAAACAAATTCACAGCTGCAAATCCGTCTGCCATGAAATTCAGAAATTTAAAAACAAATAACACTTACATTGTTAGCACTTTGT
Source organism: Protopterus annectens (assembly GCF_019279795.1). NCBI lineage: Eukaryota > Metazoa > Chordata > Ceratodontiformes > Protopteridae > Protopterus > Protopterus annectens. Next base: position 718,298,361 of record NC_056734.1, read on the forward strand.
CCTGACTGCTAGTGGCATTTTTAGTGCTGCAGCATTAGCAGCCTTATAAATTAAGATCTGCTTGTTTTGAATTCAAAGTTATAATGCCATTATATATTTTATAACAATGTGTTACATGCAGGCACTGACACAAGACATATGAAAAAAGGGATGCATTGTTTATATTCCTTGTAAATTCATAAAATCACTAGATGCATTTATTGTAGGCAGTAAAGTTCTGTGTCAGAAAAGTTTTGAATGTAACCAATTGATGTAAGACAGATTGATATCAACACTAATATTAAGTTGTTACTGGCTGCCCTCTCCTTGCAGCTATTTTAAGTTTATGCTTTTGTGACAGTATTAATGGAGTTTGGGTGCTTTAATCATCCCTTTAATCCTCAATATCTAAGGATTTCAAGCTGGAATTTCTTGACTGTAAAATTATATCCATGATTTGTTTTTCTATATGTCTATTTTTAAACAGGCAAGACCTTCAGAAAACTTAAACATAACCTAGTTGTACACATGAAAGATATCAATGATGTATGTTGACAAGGGGGGAGTAGCAGATAGATGTGAAGAAGCAAGTAGTGGAAAATCAGGCATTGATGAGGAGTTTGTCTATATGATAGTTACTGATAGACGGAGGAAGGATACCAAGAAATGTATCGATATGGCAATTGTAAGTTGAAGCAATACTAAGGCAGCTGCACTCACTGCAGTAGTATACCACGAGTGGCCTGCAAGGTTTTATGGGAGCTTTAAACCAGAGATGCATGATACGTTAATGTGAGGGACACTACTTAGCTATAGTAGGTTTGATACTTATTCACTCTGAAATGCTATCACTTATTGGTTTGCTTACATAGCTTTATTTAGAGTGTATGAAGTTGTTGAAAGTAACACCAATATATTCATGGACTTGACAGGGGCTGACCATTAGTGTTGAATCAGGATTATAAGTGTGGCAGTTGTGGTGTGTGGCATACTGTTAGATCTGTAAATATTCAGTACTGAATAAACAGCACAGCATCATTGTGTTACTGCAGAAAATGTAGACTGATAAGGGAAGTAGAACAATAGTAGAAAAACAAGACTTCAGTGCAGAGAAATGAGGATCAACTGACTGAGTTTTTGTCAAGAGAGAAGAGACACCTAAATGGATTCCTAAGGTATACCAAAGGGTGGGAAGTACCAAAACGTAAATAAGAGAGATGTAGAAAACACAAAGGCAATGGTCCAGGCAGGTAGTTGGTAAACCAGGGCAGTCTTTTTGAAGAGAGACAGAGGATAGAATAGTTAGTTAAGTAATAAAATTCAAATGATCTGATTACATCAACAGACGCCTATCAAACAGAGATTCACATAAATGTCATGGGTACTATCAGGAGTGGATTTAATCTGCTTTCATTAATTTATTGGGCTGAATGCCATGCAAATACCTCTCTGGCCACATATTTTTTTGGTCCATCAACAATTATTTATATGACTTCTGCAGACTACATTGGACCACAAGAGATTGTAGTATTAATTGAAGATACCCTAAAGGTGCTGCAGATTTTAATGACAAAAAGACATAATTGCCAAACAATATCTATGTGAGGAATGTGGAAAGGCTATGTCACTGAAGAAAGAAAAATATGCAGGAAATCTAGAGTACATATGAAACTGTCCAGCCACAGCCACAAGAAAAAGTCTGTGCTGGATGGCAATTACTTTTGCAAGAATAAGTTGCTGTTAAGTGTTCCAGGTACCATAAGTTATCTGTGGATCATTGGCAGACCCATGACTTAGTGTGCAGAGACTGTAAAAATGAATAAAAGAGACTCTATTGATTGGTATCAGTATATAAGAAATCTATAGGACCAATGAGGTTTTGAGTAACACTTGCCAGCTGGGAGGTAACAATATCAGTTTTCAAAATTATGAACCCATTTTCCATAAAGGGAAGTATATTGTTAGATGAAATATACAGTCCTAAGACAAATGGACCTGATACAGAGGAAAAAAAAATAATAATAATCAGACATGTTTTTCAAAACAATGGATATAGCAAGTTTATTTTAGAAAATATGTTTCCCTGAATTCTATCATATATTTGGATATGTGGGTAGCCTGTAGTGGCATTTCTTCTACTCAAGAGGAAAAATAATATAGGCACCTCACCATGAACCATGGCTCTAATTTTATCTGGTCACAGGTGCACACAAAAAACACATGGAAATCTATTGGTCAGGAGCAAAGACATCATTTAAAAAAATAAAGGAACTGCTGTGGAGATGATGCCATCATACCAAAACTCATTCCTCTGAAAGAAACATTTAAAAAGACTGTGACCAAATGTTTTTCAAGTATTAAGACATATTTGGATATACCAGCATGTAATGCAAGCCTTTCTGATTAACTAGTAATGTTATCAGTTTTTGCCTATGTTTTGTACTATGCGATAATTAATTAGTTAATACAAATTCCACTACTCCAAGGAATAACAAAATGTTTAAATGTGAAATATAATATTATTACTATGACTATTTTTTTATTTTCATCATAATATACATTTTTTAAAAAGATAGTATACCTAATATATATATATATATATATATATATATATATATATATTTTTTTTTTTTTTTTTTTTTGCTTTTTCCATGGTTTCTCATTTTTTGGGCTGAGTGCTTACTCATATTATTTATAATGCTCATTTCTTATTTTCATAAAAATAATTGGTTATTTCAGTTACTGCCTTATATTTTAAATAATATTTCCTCATTCTGTTACTGAGCTTTTCTACTGTACTTTGATAAACTTGGGGTGCTTTATTGCAGGCTGTTGCTATAAACATGACATTAGCATTAAAACACCATCAGTGTGGGGTAGATTATGAAAATAAGGGTAGCTGATGCTTGTGGCACTTGCATAAACCTTAACATTGCATGCTGTAAGTAACCAATGTGGGCTGATAGCTATTTTTTTTTTACAAAAGGCTCAGGATGCTACCGCTGGAAGTTACACTTTAATGCTACAGAGCTTCTGTGGAGGTAATAATTAAAAAATTCCAACTGTCAAAAAGATACCAAAATAAATAAGGGAAATACTAATATTTTCATAATTTATTGCAGCTTTCCCATTGTCATCTTGTTGTCTCCCAAGAGCAACCCCCCCCAAAAAAAGGGGAGAGCAATCCATTTTACTAAGTAAATACATGATAAATCCCAACTCATTAAAATTAACTGATCCAAATCAACCACATTGAAATGATTGTTTAACCTAGATCAAGCAGTCATACATTACCAGAACATGATCGTTTCCTGCAATTCTAACAATTTAGATTTTTTCTTTGCTTGTGTGACTTAGGAGTCTGTACATTTTAGAAAGACGAAGCGCATGTGGGACTTTGGTGGGAGATTGTCCTCTCACAAAAATACTGTGATTTTTTTTTGTTACTATTTTATTGCCTTGGAGACCTTTATTAATAGTTTTATATATTTCTACATAACAGTTTTGTTAAGTCTGGTGTTTGATAAATAATTTGGGTAACCAAGCACTCATTGATGTCTGCATTCATAACAATATCTAGATCCCTATAAACAATCTAATGTTGCTACAGAAGAAAAAGTCTCCTCCTGGAAACAATGCAAAGATACTCAAGGACACATCTAACTCCACTTTAAATATCTTTAATCTTTTACTATAACCATTTCAAGTGCTACCTACTACAACTGCTAGTGCTATATATATATATATATATATATATTTACATGTATTGTATAAAATCAAACATTTAGAGGAATACAGTAAAAGCGTACTCTCTGATCACTTCATTTCACCAGGTAAGTGAGCAGCTACCATAATAATTATAAACACTTTCCTATTATTGTTTGCATTAACCAACAAAAAAATTTAAAATCTACACAGCATCAGTGTCTTCTTTCAGGGGCAAACATGTTTCATTTTGGTGCTTGTGCATACTTGGGTATACTACTGAAGGATTCCTGGGGGAAATGTTTCATTTTGGTGCTTGCGCATACATATACATACTACTGAAGGATCACCTGGGGAAATGTTTCATTTTGGTACATGCCCATACTTGGTCAAACTACTGAAAGGCTTCCTTGGGGAAATGTTTCACTTTGGTGCTTGTGCATACTTGGACATACTACTGAAGGGATTGCTTAGGGAAATGTTTTATTTTGGTGCATGTTCATACTTGGTCAACGTTGCCCGTTCGATTCTCAGTTAGAGCGTCTTCTGTGTGGCCACATGCGTGAATGGGCGTTCCTTCACTGAAGGTTGTGCATTAGGCCCAGCAAGCCAATATGTAAAAATCTACTGCCAATCATTAGCAGACTGGAGTTCCGCTGTGGCGACCCCTAACCGGGAAAAGCCGAAAGACACAAACAAATGTCCATACTTGGTCAAACTACTGAAAGGCTTCCTTGGGGAAATGTTTCACTTTGGTGCTTGTGCATACTTGGACATACTACTGAAGGGGTTGCTTAGGGGAATGTTTTATTTTGGTGTCAGTGAAGTACTTGTGCAGACATGGTCATACTACTGAAGTGATCACTGGGCAAAAGAATTTATTTTGTGTAATTTTAATGCTTCTGTATAGTTAGACAAACTAATGAAGGGGTTGCTGGGGAAAATAATTAATGTGCGTATCATGGAAGTGCTTGTGCATACTTGGACAAACTAGTGAAGGGATGACTGGGGGCAAGTTCGTGGATTGCAACACATATATTAAAAGCGTGTGCCACTTTTAACATGGGATGTGATTATAAGTCACAAGAACTCATCATTAGCATACAGTGCTTTATAAAACTTCTCATTTGTATCTCTGTATACTTAAGGGATTTTGCATTAGCCTAAATGGCCTCTATGACTCTTACCTTTGCTAAGCTCATTCATAAACACCAAGGCTACCTCTGTTGCATTTGCACAAATCACTACGAATACTACCCTGTCATATGTTGCTAGGTGAAACAGTGGTATAACTAGGTGATCCAAAGCAAAATTCAGATTCCAAAGATGAATGTTGGTTTGATTATGGGGCTTCAAATATAAAATATCTCTCAAAAAGTAAAGATGATATCCAGTTGGGTCACTGTGTTCTCCAACAAAAAGAAGACATTTTATGAAATTGTGGAAAACTTTTATAAATATTGAAATAATTGTTGGATGGTTTTGTCAATAAATAACATTACTTCTTCAGAATGAATAAAAAAAAGTGATTTAAATAACTGACTAAATCAATCAAGTGATGAGCAGCAAACAAACAAAATAAATTATCTAAAATGAACATGCATTAGAATATAGGGGATTATCAACCCATCATTGTAAGTCTATCAAGGGAAAATATAACCTTAAAAGTAAAATAAAGTTTTTAATAAAAAGTTTTTAATAAAGTAAAACAATAAACGTCCAGTGGCCACACAGGAATGGCAGGTAAGACCTTGCTCTGATTGCTCTTAATAATATATAATAAATAAGGGAAAAAAGAAAAATATGATCATGATAACATATAATACAATATGAAAGTGAAAAACTTAGTGTTAGACCTTAATTATTTTAAAATGTTTTCACTTTCGGATGCTTTTAATACTCATGTAATCATTAGTGATAGCCAATGGGGAGAACAACAGCCAGCCTAACCTGACTTTGAAACTCTTTCAATTTCAGTAGGCTGCTTGAGGTCACCTCCCCTGGAACTTAATTGGACATTAACTACAAAAAAGTTTTTTTGAAGTTGTCACATTTAATAGAGTGCTTATAAAGAGTGTTATTGGAGTATTTTGTTTTTAAAGCATACACATGCATGTGTAGCTGCTTAGACAGCTTTCTTATCCTTTTAACTAAGTAGAAGCTTGTCACAGCTGGAGCAAAGAACATCATAAACTATTTTCAATAAACTGCACATATATCTTATCTAGGTGTATGACATCCAAGGCAGATCCTTTACAAATTCATGTACAATAGGGGCAGTCCCCATATTGTAAGTTTCAGTAGATTTCAACGACCTTACAATGAGGACCTCACAATCATTTTTCTCTAAACATTGTTTCAAATAACTTATGGTCTTGTTAGGTAAATTGAGACTGGTACAAACAAACTTGTCAGTTTCACTGTGGTGCTTACAATTCTGCACTTACTCTTAACAATTACCCTTATTTCAGCAGAATCAACTAAGGAGAGAGTAACACATGATCAACTATGATTTTGAATTTGTACCATGTTATTGGAATCTGTATTACGAGAACAATGGAAACCACTCACTAAAATAAGAAAATAGTTAATAATCCTGCTTTTAGCTCTATCATTAACAATAAATGTAACAAGGATCTCATGTATTTACAAGCACAGTAATCAGTTTTTTTTGTCCTTATCCCTCCATGTTTGTTAGTCTAAAGTCACTCTGGAAGGTCTAGTGAATTGATTCTTTATGACAGTACATTTTTTGTACTTTAGAGAAAAGTCTTACAGCGTCAGTAACTATTGCCTAATGTGTTATGTATCTAGTGTACTATTAATTAGTTGGATATGCATAGCCAAGTAATTAATAGATTTAGTAACACCTGATGTGATAAATTATAAATGTGGTTTTCATATTTAATGTATGCATAAACACTTCAAATTATTCCTCAGTATCCGTCTAGGTAAAAAAAAAAGTCATCCAATTATCCCAGTTAGTTAAAAACAAATTTGCAAAAGTTGGAATGGGGTGCTCCCATGGCCACTCTAGTAAGTTGTTTATAAAGTTTCCCAAAAATGAAAATTAAGATCTGATGTTGTTAATCTTTGTTCATTCCTTACTGATGGGTTATCGGTTCCATCCTCAGAACTGAGTCGGCCAGATATCAAGCTCACGTCAGCCAAAAACTCTTGAGCCAAGGTCCTACCCAGAACGGTCTGCTCCCTGTTACCTCAGATCTCGTTTGCCATGTTGCTGTACAGCTGTGTCAAGCCACTCTCTCTCAGCTAAGTGAATAATTTTTGAAAGTTTATATATTGTTTCTACATTAAAAAGTTTTTCAATCAGGGTACTTGTATTATTCTCCTACCCTATCGTATGTTTAAGACTCTCTCCCTTTAGTCTATTTTCCTTTATTACCCTTTTCTTACCTTTGAGGTAATTCATTACCATCGTTGGTAATCCTTCCTTCTTTCTCTCTCTTCTTACCCTTCTGGGTAGCCCTTCTTCTTCATACTGTCGTTCTTCTCCACATCATTATGTCAGTCAAGAAAAGTAGTGTTGGTTTTAAACAGTGTAAGGATTGCGGCCATAAGTTACCACTTTCTGATGGCCATGACTTATGTGTCTATTGTTTGAATGTCTCCCACCTTACTGTGGATCCCCCGTGTGGAATTTGAAGAAATTTTTTGACCAGCCAATATAGTCCCTTTCTAGAAAGGCCAGAATTGCCTTCAGGCAGGAGACTCTCTGAATAAGATATGTTGTGGCTTGTTGACCAGTTGCTTGTGGCCAGAGGTCTCTCTCAACCATCAAAACCTATGTTCCCTCCTTCAGGTGAATGTATTTCTCCTCAAACTCCAATGTGCAGTCCTCTTTCGACTTCCACCCAAGTATCGAAGCCCATTACTCCGATAGCAGCTTCCCTCCCTCTGACACCAATAGTGGATCTCACTTTGGATCCAGAGTCATCCTTGTGGCCCTTGGTGCACTGGGCATTGGGCTCTTCTCAGGCCAGTGGCTGCACCGTGGGGGAGGACATTCTTGGTTCCATGCTGATTTTTTTCTATGGCACCCTCCAGGAATCCTCCCTCTCTCATGCTTCACAGTCCTCTTGAGACTCCTGGTCTGTGGATCGGCTCGTCAGAGTGGGGTGTGACCCCGGTTCTGAGGTTGTCATGCTACATTCCAGGCTCCCATCCCTCTTTGGATGGGCAAGCCTTCCAGGCCATGGAGAGGGCGCTTGCCTCCACTGGTAAACCCCACATGTCAGAGTCCCCCCCCCCTTTGTGCTGCAACTCTCACAAGCCACAACCGCCAGACACCGGGCACAAGGGCCACAGGTTTCTGCCCCTCAGGAGACCTCCCCCTCTTTGCGGTCTTCCCCAGAACCTCCCACTGAGGAAGTACCCCGCAAGGCTTCATGCAAGAGGAAGCACATGGACTCCACTCAGGAGTCTTTGACCGAAGATACGGACTTTGATGATGGGGAAGGGTCCCCATGGTCACCTTCTGATGAGGTGTACTTTGGTGACATCCTTGAGATCCTTAGACAGAGGGGTGACTGGAAGTCCTCTAATCCTTCCTCAGAGGAATCCGTATTCCTACAGGCCTTTTGTGCCCAGCCCCCTACCTCCTGGGTTACCCCGCCAGCCGATGAGCTTGTCCAGCTCATTGTCTAGTGTGCATGGAAGGCTTCTGACACCCTGGAAGCTATACCATGGAGGCCTGACAAGATTTTATCTCCCCCAGCTGAGCATCCCCATTGGTCGAGAGGTCTTCCAGTAGATGCCATGGTGGTGGCAGCTGCAACCAAGAAAGACTTGGCAGAAGAGAGCCAAACTGTCCATCCACCCAACAAGGAGTCCCAGCCGATAGACAGACTAGGGAAGTATGTGTTTCCTTCATCGACCTTTGCTGTATGGTCTTTGAACTATTTGGCACACTTTACGATGCTCCAGAGGTATCTTATCAACCAACTCTCTGAAACCTTGGCAGGAGCTGTTTCTGATGAGGTCTGTGACAACGTAGCTTCTCAGATAGCCACCCTAGAGTCCATATCCAGTTCTTCCATGCGTCTCATTTCTCACACAATGGAAGGAGTGGCTAGAGTGGCAGGCAGGTATAGTCACCAGAAGACATGCCTGGATGCACCTTTGTAACTTTGCGGACTCCTTTAAGGCTTCCTTCATGAATGCTCCCATCGAGGCTGCTTCTTTGTTTGGCCCTAAAGTTAAAGATATGCTGGCAAGGTGTTTACAAGATGGCAAGACCCTATCTGCTGTTGGTGTCAGACACACCACTCCTCAATGATTCTACTCCAGAAATCAGAGGAGCGGGAAGATGTGGCACAGGAAATCACAGGGGTCTTTCCGTGATGCATGTGTCGAGTTCTCCTCTAGAGGCATAGGGGGGAACTCCAATGGAAGATGCCCCTTTTGGGGCAGAGGAGGTCTGCCAAACTGGGGTTCCAGAGATTCATTCTCTGGTCAACCCTATCAGCACTCCTGAAGCGTTGCCCGACTGCTAACTCCTGGAAGTGGTCGGGGGTCGTTTTTCCTTGTACCCCATTGCCTGGTGAAACATAACCACTGATTCTTGGGTACAACGGATAATATCTAGAGGCTAATGCATCCCCTTCCATCTTTGTCCAACCTCATCCAGAGAATTACCCGACATTCCACCCTGTCAAAGGGAAGCAGCAACACATGAAATCCAAAAGCTGCTACAAAAAAGAGACATGCAAACGGTCCCCCCAGACCAGATAGGATCCGTTTTTTACTCAAGGTTCTTTTTAGTGCCAGAAAAGACAGGAGACTGGAGACCAATTCTGGATCTCAGCACACTGAACAAATTTGTAAAAACAGAGAAATTCAGATGGTCATGGTTCAGTCGATCCTTCCTCTTCTGGAAGAAGATGATTGGATGTGCTCTGTAGATCTTCAAGATACGTATTACCACATAAAAATGGACAAGTGCTCAAGAAGATACCTCCACTTCTGCATAGGAGCCAGTCACTACCAATTTTGAGCACTGCCCTTCGGTCTCTCTACAGCCCCCAGAGTATTCGCCAAATGCATGGCAGTCGTCATCGCTCACCTGCGACTTCAAGGATTCCAGGTGTTTCCATATCTAGACGACTGACTCCTCACTGCCCCCACCAGTCATCTAATGGAAGAAGCCCTACATGACACACTCCTCACAGCACAACACCTGGGAACCACTATAAACTGGGAGAAGTCCAACATGACCCTAGCACAGTCTTTAGAATTAATCTGGGTACTGTTGGACATGAGAAAATGCACAGCATCTCTCCCAGACCACAGACTTCAAAGAATAAGGCAACAGGTCCAGCCACTGCTCTGTCACCACAAATCTCCCACTCGATCCATAGTCCAACTTTTGAGGTCAATGGCAGCCTCGATCACCATTGTTCCTCTAGCCGGATTCCACATGACACTCCTTCAGTCATTACTTCTCACTCAGTGGTACCCTCTACAACATCATTTGTCCTTTCAGATAAGTGTAACTCAGAGATGCAAGCAAGATTTACTCTGGTGGATGTCTCAAAATCCCCAAAAATGGTCTTGCCCCTTCCCCTCCCATCAGCCAAAAGCCACGGTGACCATGGATACCTCCCTGATAGGGTGGGGGGGGGCTATGTCAGGGAAACTCAGTCCAAGGCACCTGGTCAGAGACAGAGGCCCTTTTGCATATCAATGTCCTGGAACTGAGGGCGGTGCTACTAGCGTTGCAAGCATTCCATTCCATTCCATCCTTCCGTCAGGGACTATTGCTATCCAATCAGAAAACATGTCAGTGGTCTGGTACATCAACAAGCAAGGGGGCACCAGATCTTTGCCGTTATTCCGAGAGGCCTTAAGTATATGGCAATGGATGATACCTTCCAACTGCTTTCTAATTGCAATGCACATTCCCGGGAGCTCCAACGTGATAGTGGACAAGTTGAGCAGGTGCATTTTACAATCTCACGAGTGGTCCCTCAACCCTATGATTGCAACAAAAATTTTCAACCACTGGGGCCAGCCTTGCTGCGACCTATTCACCTCCCCAACCAACTACAAGTGCACCAACTATTTTGCCCTGATCCCCCTTCGGGGACAGTCACTGAGAGATGCTCTAGTCCACACTTGGCCCTCATGTCTTCTTTATGCTTATCCTCCTCTCCCCCTCATCTCCCAATTTCTGAAGAAAGCACGGCAGTTGAAAAGCAAAGTGATCCTCATTGCTCCATATTGGCCTTGACAAGTCTGGTTCCCCTTCCTGTGGCCTCACCTGCTAGATCGACCATGGATCCTCAATCCATCCCCAATGTTGATCTCCCATCCACAGGGTCTGACTCACCCCAATCTAACAACCCTGAAGCTGACAGCTTGGTTTCTCCACTTCCAATGATTGCCAGGCAGGAAAAACTCTCGTTCCCAGTGCGCAATATTCTTATTGCATCTCATAAATCATCCACCAGACTAATCTATCTCAATAAATGGAAAAGGTTTTCTTTATGGGCAGCGAATAATCAATTAGACCTCTTGTCAGCCCCAGTTTCGGTGGTTTTGGATTACTTATCACATATTTTCCACAATGGGGTGTCTGCTTTTACTATTCATGTGCATTTAGCTGCCATTTCAAATTTCCACATTGGTTTTCAGGATTCTTCACTCATGTCACACAGACTCTGTAAAACTTTCTTGAAGGAGGTTCTTCACCTAATACCTCCCTTTAGAGAACCAATACAACCTTGGGATTTGGCCTTGGCCCTGCAAGCCCTAACAGCTCCCCCCCTTTGAACCTGCGGCTTCACATGATTTAAAATATCTCTCGTGGAAAACTTTGTTTCTGATTGCAGTCACATCAGCCAATTGCTTGTCAGAACTTCAAGCTTTATGCATCAAATGTCCCTATCTTATCTTCCATAAGGATAGGGTATCACTGAGAACTAACTCTTCCTTTTTACCAAAAGTGGTGTCAGAGCATTCTATCAACCAGTCTATTGACCTTCCAGTATTTTCTCCTAACCATTCTAACAAGGGAGAGTATTGCCTGCACTCCCTGGATGTTCATAGGCAAATACGATTTTATCTGGACAGAACAAAATCTACCCGTAAATCAGACCAACTATTTCTGGCCTTTTCTGGACCAAGACTAGGTAATCCTGTCTCAAAAGTTACATTGGCTTTGTTGTTGAGAAATTGCATTACCTTTATCTACAACAAGAACAATCTCACCTTGCCTCACAGAGTGAAATCACATCCCACAAGATCTATGGCAACTTCAGCAGCTTTCCAAGCTAAGGCTTCCCTCAATGATATTTGCTCAGCTGCAACTTGGGCCAAACCTCATACCTTTATTCTTCACTACAAATTGGATTTGGCCTCCAGAGGTAGAGCTTCATTTGTCTCCATAGTGCTCAGGAATGTCCTTCCATGAGTGCCACCCATGGATGCAGGTAGCTGGAGACTCTGTCCCATCAGTAAGGAATGAACAAAGATTAACAACATCATATAAAGAAGTTATGTCTTACCATAAAATTCCATCTGTGTTGCTGATCTTCATTCATTCATTAGCCCCCACCCTCCATCCCCCTCCGGAGGTTCCTGGTTGAGCTCATATACTCCTTTACTGTAGGTCTGTTATGACCAGAGGTAGCCTCTACTTTTGTCTACTACTTGCAAACTCGATCTGAGGTAACAGGGAGCAGAGCATTCTGGGTAGGACCTTGGCTCGAGACGCAAGCTTGATATCTGTCCGGCTTGGTTCTGAGGACGGAACTGATAACCCATCAGTAATGAATGAACGAAGATCAACAACATAGATGGAACGCTATGGTAAGACACAACTTCTTTTTGACAGAATTAATAGCAGCAGACTGCAGACAGTGTTGACTTCCAAGTTACCAAATGATCTCTCATTACTTGCAATATCCCTGAGCACATAATAATGTCTAATGTCCAAGGAAATCCCCATATATGCCAAAATAATGTCCACACAAGTTACATCCTGGCCAAGTTACAAAGTGCACATTCCTGACTGTATTCACAAAGTCCCAATAGGCTCTTACATAAGATTTAGTTTTAGTGAACAAAGCATTAAACTTTTTGTCCACAAAGATCCCTACTGTCTGAATCTTTGGGTCAGCCACACACAAATGGTCTGGTGAGCAGAGGTGCAGGATCTCTGTGGATTGTTGGGAGCCTAAACATCTCCTCATTTTTATATGAACTTCAGTTTGTGTACTATATCTAATAAATATATGTAATAAAACATCATCAGTCTGCTTATAGGGATAATTAATTTCTCTGAAAGAAACTTCACCATGATTATCCATCTTATTGAAGAATAAATGCATGCAATTCCTGTAAACAATGCTAGGCAGAAAAACTATGCGGCTACCTTTATTTCCTTGCAGGAAACTAGCATGGTTAAATTCCCTTATTTATCTATCTAGTCATCCATTTGTCTATCTATCACATACATGCCCACAGTTTTCTTTTCTTCTTTTTTTTTTTTACAATATTTACTTGTTTCTATTTTCTTATAGTATTGATTCTTTGTAACCATTGTATTCACTCTTTTAAATATTTACTCAATTTACCTGTAATTTTTTTTTTTTTGTAAAAAGAATTATCTCATGTTTTCCTTGAGGCATTATAATTCATTTGGTGCTCTAAAGTGAGCCCAAATCATGTCTGTAAGTGGCTATTGATCCACTTCTCTCACCTGGACAACAAATGGATAAATAACATGACAATGATAATTTGGGAAAAGGCAGTCCAATTAAATATAGTTCTCCAAGCATTTTATATCCTAAGCCAGCAGACTAAAACAGCAACAATGCAAGCAAAAGCTCATCAGTGTCTTGTAGATGGGCACTTGACAGAGCTGCATTCCTGGATATCGTAATGAAATGGGGCAGTACATAATTAGACCAGCTTACTTCATGCCTGAAAAGATACCTTCCATTGTTTTGCTTCAGGTTGCCTCCTCTTCTAGCACTGACAGTGCGCCAATGTTCAAACATTTGGAATCAAGTTCTTAAGGGAAAAAATTAAAAACTATAGAAAAAACAAATCTGTTTGTAATCATTCCATTCTGGCCAAATCAACAACATATTTTTTATATGGACTAAACCTATGGACCATTTCTCAGCTATGGCCTTGTCTCATTAAATATCAAAACAGCAGAAATAGAATATTTACAGTGAAGCACCTCCATTAATATACAGTAAAAATAATGTATTATTCAGCAATACAAACTTTGTTGATACACTGCTATGCAGGTAGTTAAACTGACTTGGGAGGAATAGTTTTATAATTAACTGAGCCAAGAGAGTTTATTTAGACAGGTACATAACACTAGTTGTGAGATAATGGTTGACAGCCTTCTCTTCCTACCATTTGGGGATGTCTTCCACCCCAAAATCTGAGCTCTCACTCTAAAAAGAAACGACTCTCTGTTTAATACCTAACAGTCATTTGTTTAGTGCTGTCTTGTCTACTTTCAAGAGAGTGAGACCTAATGCTAGGAAATCCTACCTAAGGGGACTAGAGTTTCAGGTTGGTGTAGACTCATGTTCAGTAATATACAATTGTTTCTGATGCTCATGTTTTAAAGTATTTCGTTTCTTTGTTTAACACTGGACTGATGTGCATATATGTTAATACGCATATTTTAATCCTTAAACAAAATGGAACACTTGGCCATAAAAAGACTATCAAAGTAATACCAAAAAAATGATCACAACAATATGAGAATAAGATTTAATAAAATCACATTCAGTAAGCACTTTCGTCTTCCACAAGACTTCTTCAGACTGAATGAAATTAATAGAAACAAACCTTTATATAATTAAACATCACATGACTAGAAAACTTCTCACATCAATTAAGTTCTTAATTAATTAGTGCCTTAGCTTTTCTCTTTTTAAATAAATCTTAAAATTCCCTTTGTCATTTAACCCTGGATGGCTGCAAGCATCCAACTTTATTTGCCAATAATACTGTCTCCAGTTCAACTCATCTTCAGCATCAAATGTAGTAATACAATTCCTAACTTGGTGCAAAATCAAAAATTTATATAAAGATTGGTTTCAATAATTTTTTTGTATTAATATGTATATTTTATCCAGTTCATGCCTGTTTGACAGTGGAAACTCATTTATCCATAAACAGTATTGTTAAATCATTCCTAAACTGTGTCATATATTTAAGACTACATAAATGTCCCATGGCTCCAGCTCAGAATCTAAATTGTCTTTTGGAGAAGTTACTTTTACTTCTTACTGAATCAGTTATCTCTATTCAGTTGACATATGTGATTTGGAAGACTATTTCAAGTGGCTGTTAATTTCATAGATATAGGGCTTAATGTGTAAGACACATTATACAGTTTACCACCAGTAATGAGTATTCTTAAAAATACATCACTACTTAATGTCTGAGGTCACCTCTGAACTTACACTGAATCAACATGCTAAGCTTTCAGTGTGTTCTCAAAATTCCCTGTTTGAAACTCCTCAAAACTGATAGCTGAAGTGTACAAATGTTTGAAACACATGTACTCAAACTTGTATTTTGCAGAGGACAAGCCCCCTGCACCCCTACCTCTCCTTTACTATTTTTACTTTGAGGTCACTACATCTCAGCAAAACAGCAGTTGCTAATAAAAATAAATAACAGCTGACTTGCTCTCTATGGTATTGCACTTTTTTGTGAGGCTGTGCACTTGCAGGAAAAAATGATCACAAACACACTGCATTAATATGAAACAAGATGATCATATGAGCAACTGTTACTTCATCAATTGAGCCTTGAGCAATGAAAGACACTTTCATTTAATTGCCTATGGTGTTTTTGAGGCTGAAATGTTTTGCACCCTACACTTCTTTATACTCTTGCTTTTTGTCTGTACCTGTAAGGCCATTTACATTCCATTATAATATTGACAGAGTAGCTATTATGACAAAAACTATGTATCATGCATGGCAAGCTGATCTCTTATGTAGTTGCTTCTCATTTCCATTTCAACCCATATCACATTTTCCAAGACTTTTTGCTTCAATGAAAACACCCAAACAAAAAAAACTAAAGAGATTTTTAGAGCCCTCACCCCCTTTTACATTACAGTAAACACACAAAACTATGCATATTTTCAAAAAATGTTCAACTCTCCAGATAAAAGGAGTTGCCCCAAATCAATGGCTGTACCCGCAGACATTACCTGTTCTATAATTAAAGTTACCTATGATAAAATGCATGATAGAGTCTTTGGTCCCACTTACACTGATTATATGTTCTTTTCTTATCTCCATTTCCATTCCAGATGTGACAAACAGCCTTACTGCTTTCAGTATAAAATAGTTTACAGCCCAAAGAAATGTTCACTGGCTACCTTTAAATAAGTTATTAAATTGTCCACTGTTATATTAAATGCATTAAACACTAAGACTGTAGGGGAGGCAAATACTTGTATACCCTATTCACTTCCCACAATTTCAAACTTCATTTATTTTTTTGTAGGACTGCTTGCCAATTTATTTCAAATGTTATTTACCTTGTATCTTGTTTAGTTCATTTGCAATGTTCAGACCTCCCTTGGTTAATTGCTTATACATGGTCATCTCCAAGTAAAAGCAGTCCATAATCAAAAAAAGAAATCAACTACTATCTTTACAAATTTAAGATACAATGTCTAGATTTTACACAGAATACAAGTTTCAGACCTCTAGTGATTAATTTATTGCACCTGTAGACATTTTGTATATCATCAATAGAATTTGCTAATGGAAAAATAATTATTTAGTAAATGTAAGAAAGAACTAATATTTCCATGCCTTTAATCATTTTGTCTTATTTTTCAACTGTATTTGCTTAAGAAAGCTTGTCTATAGTTTAAATCAAGCATATTAATCTTGACATTCACATCTGTAAAATTGAAAATTATCGTGATTCAACATATAATATGATCAATACACTTTTGAATCCCTCAACCCAGCAGCCCAAGATCACAGCATTATAGCAACGTTAACTTGGTTCTTTCTAGTATTTCTTACCTTGTTAAAGTGTAAAGCCTGGATTCATTACAACTGTGAAAATGGGCTTTCTTACTTTAATATCTTTGACACATTCAACAGTCAATGATGTTTCCTCCCACCTCATATTTAAAATACTCCTGACTGCATACTATATAAAACTGCTTAACAATACAACTTAGAATGTATATAATGACATTTGTATGCAAATATTAATAAGTACAAAAATGTCTTACTTGCAGTTATTGCTTCAGTGTCCTTCTAAACATTATTGGCACAAGGTGGGGTATATGCTTTACAGCTCACTTACCAGTTTAACACAGTCATGAAAATTACAGTCTTTCTCAGGCAGTTCTTGCAAAGCCACATGTCATGTTTAATCATATAATGGGATTGAAGGCTTGTAATTGCCCATTTATTTACTATTTTCACAATGTTGCTGGTCATCTCCATCTTTCAACACCAGTCTCTGGTTCAAATCCAAAGTACTTTTGATTCTTCTAGTTAGCACCTGTGTATTTTTCTATTGCTCCTTTGGAACAATGAAAAGGGTTTCACTAACAAAGTCCTTCTATGTTATTGTCAGAAGAATGAGAAGCAGAGTACCCCTTGGCTCACTGTTTATTGAGTATGTTTTTATTTCCTGCTTAGCCTATTCTACATACAAAATGTATTTGATCTTCCAGGAAAAACATATTCTGTAGGGAGCTGGATACAGCAGCTTGAACTCAAGGCTGCCTCTCGATGTCCCATTTTTGCTGAGATAGACTTGCTTCTCGCCTACCTAGTGTATGATGAATAATCATTTTCCACAAACACTCTTGTTGTCTCCAATTTGTAATACTTTTCCTTACTGCTACAATTGTGTCAACAGCAGCTCCTTCTGCTTGTATGATTGCATCTTTACTAATGTATGTCTTGGTTGCCCTTTCAGTTATCAAATCCTGCTGTAGAACACCACTTTAGTTTCAATTTATTTTTATTTTTGTGGACATATAAAGCTAAAGTCATATTTTTATGACAATAAAACAAATTGGCTTGAATGGACTAACTTAGGAAGCTTCTGTAAAAATAATTTTTAACTATTTTGGCAAGAACTGAAACAAATTTCATTGTTCAGTAATAATAATATTAAACTTATTATTATTCATACCATTCTTCCCCCAAAAGAAATAAATTGTCCATAAGTCCATAAATTGTTGGGTTAACGCCACAAATAGGCTTCAGTCTATGGGAACACATTGATTTTGCTCAGTTCTTTTCAACTTCCAACAATTTGAAAAAATCAGCTACCATTTCATAGGTTGTACTGGATTTATCCAGTGCTTCAAGAATCCCAATAAAACAGATGATGGATTTTGAGAGTGTGCATCTAAAAAAATATTTCTTGGACTGCTCTACTACTAGCTGTTATTATTTCTTGGGTATTTAAAATGTCATTTAATATCTTTTCATTACTTTGTTTTAAAATTGTACTCTAATGTTTCAAATCAATCAACTCGAAAAATTATTTTTTTAAACACTCAGTTACTTGAGAGACAGGATTGTTGCATAATTGTAGATTTTATTTAAATTGATCAAAAACTTTTTTTCTTTTTTTACACCCCCCCCAGAGGAAACACAGACTATTTTGGAAATCAAACTACTCACCCAAACTTGTGGACCTTCGGGAAGAGGGGGTCCATAACAGTACTTCTAATTGTTTATTTATATGCTTTTCTCAATATTAATAGAGAAAATGTTAACAGTACCAGTTTCACATGATGGACTGCCTGTTTCTGCTGTAATGGTTACCAGCTTAGATGTCAGTGTTAGTGATGGGAATATTTGTATGTAGTTATCATTGGCTCCAGCTGGGCTAGACTCCAAGTGTGTGCCTGTCACAAATTGTGGATAGTGCAAAAGATGTAGATGTAGATGAAAAGAGAAAGAATTGCAGAATTTTCCCATGGAAGAGATTTGTGGTAGAATGATTTGTCATAGACTAAGAAAAAAAAATTTGTATGTCTTCTTCTGGTTCTGATATGGAGTTATTTCTACAGGCAGTTCTTGTGTACTCTTTACAGTTTTCTTTCCACAGCCTACATGTTTTCACTTCCTCATAGCTTTCTCTTCACAAGTTATAATCAGATTCAGCCAATCTCAGCAGGCAAAAAGGAGTTTAAATTCAATAGGTTTAAGAGTTGAAGTACTCTTTGAAAACATTTAGAAGCTTCCTCATTCAAAATTTCCACTGTCACTGCAATGGGTAGTTCATAGGTTCATAGGAGGTTACTAGGCTACTGGCCCTAGGGTCTTTATAAGCCTAGCCATGTTATACCCTTGTTCCCTTATTGACCAAGTTGTATAGTCTATATTTGCAGTATGAGTCTATTATCAGCACAGACTCTCTTATCCAAGAGGGACATAGGTGATACCCCCAGGGTTAATTTACAGTCTCCCATCCAGTTGTCTAAGTTACGCTTAAATAGGGTCATTGAGGAGCTCTGTTTTACATGAATTGGGAGCTTGTTCCAGAGGAGTTGCAATTTCTGGGAGACTTATCCATCTCTCCAGCATGTCCTGCTAATGTCACTGGCTAGGTTAAATCCCTAGAGTGAGTGAATCTTGTCCCATTTGACTTGTGGATGTGCAGCATTTCCATTAGGGCATGTTCTGACACTGCTCAGTAGGCCAGGCATAAGCAGCCTCTCCTCTCAGTAGCCTGTGAGATACAGAGTACAGTGACAGGGCCTTCAGTATGTCTATGTAGGTCACGTGATGAAGGCCCTGAATTTTCTTGGTGAGAAACCACTGAGGTCTCTCCAGCTGCTGCAGGTGTCTGGTTAAGTACATACACAAGGGAGAGCTGCAGTCTATTAGTGGTCTGATGAGGGCTGAGTACAGGCTAGTTATAACATCCTTAGCTCTGGATGTGATGCCCTTATGTGCAACATAGAAGGCCTTCCTTACCACTGTGGACACATGGTGATTGAAGTTAAGGTTGCTATCAACCTGTGTTCCCAAATCTCTCACCACAGGGTTTGAGCTAAGGGGAGACTGTTAATATTGTAATTTGCAGGGTCTTCCCCTTTGCTGAAAGGGCTGATAATGCATTCTTTTGCATTTAGTTTAAGTCCATGGCTTTGGCACCAATCATCTGTGTAAGCCTTTTTTGTGGTATGTCAGCACCATTGGGGGACTTGCTGATTGTACCCAGTTTGCAGTCATCGGTGAACTTGGTAAGCCACAGGCCGTCTATTTTCATCTGGACTTCTGAGAAATAGATTTCAAACAGTAGGGAGCACAGCACAGATCCTTGTGTTTTACTACTGGTAACTGATCTGCTGGTAGAGCTGGAATCCCCAACTGTGACTCTATGGGTTCTTTCGGTGAGCCAGTTGCATCTAGTGACATATGGGTTAATTCCCAGCTGGGTGAGTTTCTCAATGATGCCTTAGTGGGAAATTGTTTCAAAAGCCATTGCTAAGTCAAGATAAGCTGTATGCACTGTTTTGTCTTCATCCAGGGCTTTGATGACATTCTTGAAGAAGTCCACCAGGTTTAATTAGCATGATCAACCCTTAACGAAGCCAAATTGGGTTGGGTCAAGAGTTTGAAGGTCAGCTATGTCTTTGTTGAAAAGGTCATGATGATTCATCATCTCTTCACCATGAGTGTAATCCTCTCTATCCAGTCCATTTATCCTTTCATAAAATTAGTACATTCTGTTCCATCTAGTTTCTCTGGTATAGCAGAAAATGTCATGTTTTCTCTGTGTGGCCCTGTCTTCTAACTCTACTATTTTATGAAACAGCTCTTCTTGAATAGCCTCATGCTCAGTCAGAATTTTTTAATTTCAATCTCTGTTTTCTGCAATTTTGTCTGCTCATTTTAATAGCTTGTTAAAGTTTATTTTATTCTTCCCACCAAGGGTTTTCTCTTTTCCTTTTCTTTTTAGAATATTTTCTGTTACATTCCCCAAATGTCTTCTTTGCTGGCATCCTTGGAATGTAATTACAATCCAGTAATCAAATTTTTTCCAGTTTGATTGCTTCAGTTTTTTTTTTCAGAATTGCAGTTTTCACTCTAGGAAAGCTCTAATAAATGTGTTGATCAGTGTGACGCCATCCTGGATGTCTGATTTAGATGTTTTCTTAACTAAAACTTTCCCTACAGCCTGGTTATCTCAAGGGAAAATGACCTTTGTGTTGCACAATGCATTTTGCTGCACCACCATTGACACCCAGATGGACATGAGCTCCAAAAATGTAATATAATTTTTTCTCTGTGTGGACCATGTGTGTGTGGCCATGGTGCAGTAAACCACCACCCATTAAAAGATGACCATCCACCACTTCCTCAGCAGTGAATATAAACAGCTGTAGTTTATCTGATGATACCCAGTCTTCCTACTATGGAGAAATTCCACTGAAATCTGTTAAGAAAACAGGTGACAAGCATAGATCTTCCTTCACTCATCTGGTAACCCTTGCTCATGATGTTTCTAACACCCACTTTTCAACATGTTAGCTAGTGATCTTGTGAGTGCCTTCCCTTGTGCTACAGCCCTGCATGAAAAATGTGAGAAGGTCAAGGAGCTCCATGACCTCTCTAAGCTGGGACTTTTTGACCATTATGAGTTCTCTGGTATAATGGGTAGTCACCTTAATGCAATCTAACTTAGGTTGTGGCAGCTTACATGATGAAGAGACCATGTCTGTTTCCATTCCCAGGAACACCAACACTTTGACTGGGCCTTTGAAATGATCTGCAGCATGGGGGCACCCTGACCTCTGATACATCTTAAAAACCAATGCATGCCATCTTAGGATATCAAACACACATCCGACTATCAAGAAGTTATCAATATAACAGACCATCCTTTATTTGGAGGCCCTCTGCTCCTATGAAGAGCTGTGCTGAACTTTTCAAAGGTGGCATATGCCATTTGTACAGATCATGGCCGTATCAAAATAAAAATGCCCCTCAAACTGCATGCCCTTTTTATAGACTGGCAGCAAGTAAAAAGTTGACTCTCCACAGTATGCATCCACATTCAATTAAGAAACATGTAGTCAAGGAACAAACAGTTCACTCAATCAGGTTAAAAATATATGAAAGAGATGATTTTATGAGTGAAATTAACTTACTGAGAGATAAGTTTATGGAGAGACATCATTCAGAAAAAAATATTAACAACTGTGTTACAGAAATTATGGAAGGCAGATCTACTATATACCAGCCTTTAGTGAAGACCGACAGCAGTAGTTTGCATAACAAGGATAGGGGTTCAAAAGTACTGAAGACATTATCACATATAATGGGAAGATTTTATAGCAAATGAGAAAATTAAGACCATCTTAGAGGATGCTCCAATTTTTATTAATAAGAAAAATGTTAACATTAAAGATATTTTACAGGAATAGCCACAGAATATCAAATACATCAAAACAAACAGAGGGGCGTTTTCTTGTAACAGCTGCAGTTACTTTAAATTTAAATTTGAGTTTCTTCTTTAGTGTGACTACTCAGAAATCTTATGAAGCTTGTGGAACTTTTAATTGTAAATCAAAATGTCTGATTTATGTTGCGTCACATCTATCACGTGATAATTTTTAGATTGGCTCTGCTAAAAGAAACCTGTTTTAAGTGTACATATAAACACAAGTATGCAATTAATAGAAAATGATCTCTGTAAGTGTTATATCAGTTGTGTTAATTTTAAAAAGTTTTCTGTTTTCAGTGTTAGATTATATTGGTGTAGATTTGTGGACAACTGACATAGAAATGAACTAAATTCAAGTGAACACTAATGGCAAGTGCTGTTGTATGCATCAGTGCCCCTGAGTTAAATGATCATGTTAATTTTACTGTGGTTCTAAAGAAATGAAAATTAAGGCAATAATGATTTTTATTAACATTTTCATTGATATTCTTTGCTATATTTTTGATATTATTAATAGTAATTTTAAAGATCATGTGACTTTGATCATATATTTTTGTTGTATGATGGTTTTAGGTTTTTAAAACCTTTTTTTTCCTGTAGTCGGGTCTATATCACATTGTCGAACACTCTAAATGTTGAACACCTCTTAGTTGAACCCTATTTGTCAACTTCATCCGTAGAACAATCATTTCAGCAAAACTGTTTCCCACAGTAATTAAAAAGTTGACCAACCTTCCGACCACAACAAAAACAGGATTTTAAAACCCACCCTGATGACCCCCCCCAACTAAATATACCAACTACAAGATCATCCTACAGTCGGGAAAAGGGCAAACTCCCAATAATGGCCCACTGGTTACTTCCTGTGGGAAGAAGTTTGCTGAAATGATTGTTTGAAAGATGAAGACTTCAACAAATAGGATTCAACAAACAGGTGTTCAAAGATTAGTGAGTTTGACTAACTGAAGTAGACCCCATTTAGTCACATTAGTGTAATGAAGTCTCTCCCTGGCCTGAAATAAAAGCACTTAATGGTGTGATTTGTGACTACTGAGTTCTTCTGTGAATAAAGGGGCTACTCTGGACCACTGTCTTCTGTGTTTTTCTTTTATTTTACTCTAATTTTAGATTAATCTATTACAGAACATGGAGAAAAGTGCAAACAATGTTTCTCTGACACTGAAAGTTCTTTATTAGGAAATAAAATAACTAAAACCAGTATTTTCTGAAACATTAAGGGTTTCCAGCATATTTTAAATATTTTAGACATCCTCCAGCCATCACAAAGCTAGGTACTTATGAGTTATTTCTTGTATGATGTATACTGCTTATATATTTCAGTTAGTTATCAAAGATCAATAGTGGTCAGTAATACAACTAGGTGGTATGTTTCTTGTTCATTATTTATCAAACAGCTGTACTCTTCCTGGCAGACATATCAATAAGTAAGATATTCTGGGTTTCATGAAATCTAATTTTAATCTTAATTATGCGGTGCTCCAACCTTATTTGATAGAAAGAATAAAACAACAGTCTTTTCAGATGTATTTATTTGTATGTGTTAACTGTAGCAGAACACAGATCCAAATGACTTTTGTCAGGGTCAGCGTGGGAGCATTGTCTGTTTAACTGACTTGCTCCAAGTCACCCTTAAATGTAGACCAGTCTCATTTTCTAAATATACAGATCTGCAGAGGCAGAAAGCATTTTGAGAGAATAGAAGTTTCTTTATATCATTTTAATAACTGTAACAGTGTAATGTCTTAGCTGCCAGTGGCATTGGAATAGCTTAGCATACCACTATTGATTGGTTATTATCTCATATGAATGCTACAAAAGATATTACTATTAGGTCGTATAACACATTAACATTTTGCAGTTATCTCAAGTGTTTTTTTTCATTACTATAATATATCTGCATTCAAATGTAGTCTTAGATTACCTAAATAAATACAGAAGATATTAAACGTGATATACTACACGAGCCGTGATTATAACATTTACCTAAAATATCTGTCCCTTCAAACAGAATAAAGACTACACAATTAATTGTATTGTTTTCCTTTCTTTCCTCAGTATTTTTATTAAAATGTAACCATTATAAAGACAGAAGGACTAGGAAAGGAAAATAAAATAGAAAAGAAAAGGCACCTCAGTCAAGCAGTTCAGGCAGTTCTAATACTGATGCCCCTCTAACCAGGCTGAACAAGGAGAAGATGACTGGTAGTTGGTTACCTGGAGCCAGAATCTGCCAAATCACACATGCACTCAAGTCATTATGCCACAGGTACCATCATAGTCCATGTAGGTGTAACTGTAGGTGTAAATGACCTGACACGTACCTCCCTGGACTATATGAGGAGAGACATTATGGAGGTTTCAGACTGTATGTGTCAGACTGATATGAGCCACGCACTGAGCAGCTTATTACCATCAACAAGGATGATGCCACAATATGAGAAAAAAATAATTGATTTGAACAACTGGCTGTCTTTCTGGTATCATTCTAAGGGGATCCAGTATTTGTCAGCTTGGGATGACATGGTTAACTGACCACGTTGCTTTGCCAAGGGTGGTCTGCACCTCTACCCCCCCTAAGCTTTCAAATACTGGCTAAAACTTTATTCACTCCCATAGTGCCTTTTTAGGCAATGCCAAATTGACAAACCTACTGACATAGCAAAATCAACTCAACAGAACCTCAATGTATTACTGCTCAATGCCAGGAGCCTAAACAAAAAACTACACTCCATCCAAGCCCTCCTCAAAGTCGAGAATATAGACATCTGCACAGTTACTGAGAAGTTACTGAGAGATGGTTTAAAGAGGCAGAGAGTACCCTGATAGTGCAATGTTTCAGTGCCTTCCATGCTCTTAGACCAGTAGCTGCACAGGCAAGGGTTAAAGGAGGAGGAGGCATGTCAATATACATCAATAACAAGCATACCTCTAAAGTGGTCAACAGGATGATGCTCCATGTCCAGATCACCGTAGACAAAATCCTATACCATATCCTAGCCAGTTATAGGTCACCCTCCATGTCCCAAGAGGCTTGCAGTGCATACTTGGACCTACTGGAGACACTTACCATCCAAATTACCTATTCATGGGAGACTTCAAATTAGCCCTCTATAGACTGGGAACACTATGCAGACTCAAATCTATAGGGACAAAGAATCCTGAACTTCATAAATATAAACAACCTTGACCAAATAGTGAATATGCCCACTAGAGGCGCCAACATACTGGACCTCATTACAAATATGTGAGAATGTTGCACCCCCCATGTCTCATCCTCCTTGGTAAAGTTCAGCTATAAAGCTGTCACCTTCAAAATCAAAATCAACAATATAATCCCATTAAAACCAATAACAGTTAGGAACAATTCCAAAGCAAATTACCTTTTATTAAATGATGGATTGTCAAAATTCAGTGCCCCTCCAAACCCAGAGAACATAGCAGCATATGCTGAATTGCTCTCAGAAACTCTGTACAACCATGTCAATGGCTGCATAGAGACTGCTGTACTTACCAGAAGTAAGCCCAGGACTAGCCCTAGAAACAAACAACCCCAGTGGCATCTGAAATTAAACAGGATATACAACAAAACGAAACAATTATGGGAAAAATCAGGAAGGGTAATTTCTATAAAGAGAAACTCTCACATCAAATTAAATAGGCAAGTAAGAGGGCTAATTAGGTCCAAGCAAAGCCAACTTTGAGGTTAAGATAGCCTCCCAGGTGAAAGATAACCATAAGGCCTTCTAGAGCTATGTCAGAAACCTCAAGGACAGTACACAGCAATGTGCTGATCTGGTGTTTAATGGTGCCACTTTCAATGAGCTTGGCAATGTAGCAATCCTGTTAGTGGACAAATTCAGTTCCAACTTTACCCCCTCTCACCCCGAACCATCCACTCAAAAATACCTGCATTCATTAAAGCAAAGAACACGCTCTCAGTGGGCCCCAATAACATCCCAGGATGCCTCTTGAATAGTCTAAAATATGACTTATCTGGACCCCTGGAGTCATTGTTTAGCTATAGTCTTAAAACAGGCTTTGTTCAATGTGAATGTAGGACTACAATGGTCGTCCCCCTACATAAGGGAGGACCTTCAGCAGATTCTTTAAACTACAGACCCATTAGTCTGACTAATTTTATTTAGCAGTGGAAAGAATTATCATGTAAATTATCAACAAGGACATAGAGGACTTCCAGACACTGGATCTATCCCAGTTTGGTTTTGTCAAAGGAAGGTCATACTTACTGAATCTATCAGACTTCTTTGAAAAGGACACTAAGTCAATGAATGGATGAGAGCTAAACAGTGCATACTGCCTATATAAATCTGGCTAATACAGTACCCCAATCGGTCATTCTCAAAAAACTTATGGAACTAGGTATAAACCCCTTTATAATACAGTACCTCTTTATAATACTCTGGAAAGCTAGCTGAATCACTGATATGACCCAGGAGGTTAGAATCAGTGAAGCCAACTTCACAAAGAGGCTGGTCACTAGTGGAGTCCCTCAGAGCTCTTTGCTCTGGGCCCACTCCTCTTTGCCATCTACTTCTTGAATGTCAAAGCCAATATCAAAAGCCTTTGGCTGATCAGGTTTCACTGCTGATTGCAAACTGGGAACAATCATTGAATCCACCCAAGATGAGAACACCCTTCAGGAATGTCTAGAACAGACAAATGCTTGGTGCCAAAGCCATGGCTTAAAACTCAGTACCAAGAAATGCACTATAGTACTTTTTGGGAAGTCTACCATCCTGGGTATCTATGTCATCAATAAAACACCCCTAAAAGTTGATTCACTAGTCAGGGATCTGGGAACTCATGTAGACAGTAACCTAGCCTTCGAACGGCTGAGTCCAAGGTAGTAAGACATTCCTTTTATGTTGCTCAGCTTATAAGCAACAGCATGGCATCTAGGTCCATAGACATCATCATACCACTGTATTCTGCCCTCGTCACACCCATCATAGTACATAATGTTCCCTTTGGTATGTACCTGACCAGAGATGTGCAGCAACTGGAACATCTACAAAGATTCCTTACAAAAAGAATACAGGGAGAAAACATAATGTCCTATGCTGATTTCCTCCAAGCCCTGTCTCTTTACTCGGTATCATACAGACTTATGAGACGTGATTTTTGCCTAGCATACTGGGATCCCTGGAATCCATTTTTATGAACCTTTTGCACATCTGCAAAATGAACAGCATTAGATCTACTAGATTAAAAAAATCTAAATTTTGCTTGCAACATAAATACGACATGATAGACAGATATGCTTCTCAGAGAATTCCCTTTTTCTGGAACAGGCTCCATATCCATGTGAAGCAGAAATCTTTCCTATCCCTTTTTAAGCATTTTTCCTAAACTGAGGGTTAAGTTTTCCTTTTCACATTTTTACATTTGATCTTTTAATATTTGCAAACATTTGTCCCTAAGCTTTAACTGACCTCTTCCCCTTTTTGGGATATGTGCAATTTGTATGTACTCATAATACATTTCTTTGCGCCTGCCAGTAAAACCCAAATAAGGGATGCTGATTTTAAACTGTAATATATTTGTTATGTAGGGGTATGGGCAAAGTTAGAGGGGTCACATGAATTTCTTTTCATCCATATTTCCATTACCAGAAACCACTAAATTAAAATCATGGTGGTAGCGAGCTAGAGTCTATCCTTGGAGGAATGAGCATTAAGGTAGGATTCACGCACTACATCACAAAAGTCTACTTCATTACTGTATTCACCCCAAAATACATGGGGAATAAACCTTATCTGTTGTTATGATCTTTTCACCCCAAAACACATGGGGAATAAACCTTATCTGTTGGTATAATTTGCTCACCCCAACACACATGGGAAATAAATCTTATCTGTTGGTATAATCTGTTCACCCCAACACAGATGGGGAATAAACCTTGTCTGTTATTATAATCTGTTCCCCCCAACAAACACGGGGAATAAGCCTTATCTGTTGGTATAATCTGTTCACCCCAACACACACATGAAGAATAAACCTTATCTGTTGATATAATCTGTTTACCCATACAAGTGGGGAATAAACCTTATCTGCTGGTATAATCTGTTCACCCCAACACACATAGTGAATAAACCTTATCTGTTGGTAAAATCTGTTCACCCCAATGCACATGAGGAATAAACCTTATCTGTTGCTATAATCTGTTTACCCCAACACACATGGGGAATAAACCTTATCTGTTGATATAATTTGTTCACCACAACACACATGGGGAATAAACCTTATCTGTTGGTATAATCTGTTCACAACAAAACACATGGAGAATAAACCTTCACTGTTGATATAAACTGTTCACCCCAAAACATGTGGGGAACTTATCTGCTGTTATAATCTGTTTCCCCAACACACATGGGGAATTAACCTTATCTGTCGGTGTAATCTGTTTCACTAAAACACATGGGGAACAAACCTTATCTGTTGGTATAACCTGTTCCCTACAAAACACAAGAGGAATAAACCTTATCTGTTGGTATAATCTGTTCACCCCAATACACATGGGAAATAAACCTTATCTGTTGGCATAATCTATTCATCCCAACAGACATGGGGAATAAGCCTTACCTTTTGGTATAATCTGTTCACCCCCAATACACACATAGGGAATAAATCTTATCTGTTGGTATAATCTGTTCACTCCAAAGCACATGAGGAATAAACCTTATCTGTTGGTGTTCACCTCAACATACGTGGGGAATAAACCTTATCTGTAGTTATAATCTGTTTCTGTGTTATGTATAGGACTTTTAGCATAAATGGCTAGGGAATGAAAAATATCAGTCACATTTGGAATAACAGTGAAAGTTTCAGAATGGTAGGCATTCAAATGACATAATTAATAGTGGTAGAGTAGCTGGGTCCAGATAATTTCATGTGTGTGTGTATTTTATGAATGCAGTTACTTATGTTAGGCATGATCTAAACTATGACCAGATGTCTCAGAGTTATGCACTTATTAATTAGAGGAAATAATGTCATCTGCTAACTTCTATATGTAAATAAGTATAAAGAAATAACTGGGCCGGATTCACAAAGGCTTGCACGGGGTCTTAGAGTAGAGTAAGACTCCATGCAGCCAACATGTCCACCGAGCGATCCAGGAACAGCCGGTAGGGGCGTACAACTGAGTTCTCCAAACTAGTCCTACACGGACAGGGCTGGGATATGCAAATTACCTCAATTTCAGGTGAAAGCCAACATGAAATCTTGTGATTGTCCATAGTGTCTGTTGCAAGTGTCCGTTAGAAGTGGGCCTTAGATGAATCAACAAGTGATCGTAGCTATACCATAGTATTGATCAGAGATGCCTTCCTGATTGTGATTGTGCTCTAAAATGTAGTAGCCTCCTCCTGTCCCTGTATAGCTCAGTAATGGCCGTGGTCCAGTAGACAGGTCCCCTGCCTTTGGAGGAGTGAGTCTTGTAGTTATCTGGGATAGCATGATCCATGCATTCCAGTAGTTGTCCATAGAATGGGCTTGTAAAGTATGAAGTGGTCTGAGCCATAATTAACACTGTCCCAGGGTCATTGAGGGATACCATCTCAGTTTATACAAGTGTGACGTTTACTCATGAGAAGTATGTCACTGAGATCACATAGGATGTGTGTGTGTATGGGATATGTATGTCTAGTGAGATGAATGTATGTTCCAACCTTAACAATGACAGGTATACCTTTGTTGTGGAACATAGAGTCCCCATGTGGGTGATGATCAGGTCCCACATGTTTTAACCCCCTGTGGGTGTGGTGATCAGGTCTGCCATAGCATTTGAGTGTAACAATCCTAGCAACTGTTGTGCGAGGATGTCAGTGCTTGATTAGTATACCCAGTCAATGTTTGTGTATTTGAAATCACACAATATAATGGTGTTTGGTGAGACCTTCACATTCCCCAGTGTTCCCAGGAATAACGAGTGTTGTGCCCAAGTTTGGGAGTGTGGTCTGTAACAGTCTACAAACTGAAATCTAGTTTTGCCCACTCTCAGTTGCACATGTATGTTCCCCAATGCTTTGTGCACTGCTACCAACCTGGAGGTGTGTGTATTAATGATGTATATGGATTCCCTCCCTATTGTTGTTGTCCGGTCCGAGTCTTGTGTCTGAAAACCATGGTATGACGTAAAACCTGTTAGTGCTGCTGTGCTTTTGTGAGCCTGAACCAGGTGTTTGTTACTGCACATATATCGACAGATTCCATACTGATGTGAGTCCTGAGTGCATGCATTCTGAGGGTTAGACATCAGTTGTTGAGCACCATCACTCTCCGTTTCCTGTACCCTGTAACGTCTAAGGCTGTGGTTATGTCTTCTGACCCTCGCTTCAAACAGCCACTATGTGTGTGTCAAGAGCCTAAGGCAGTCTGTGAAAGCCTAGGGGTGACAGGTGCATTGCATCCATAGTGAATGTATGTGGCATGTTGAGCATGTAATCCCAGGCTGACAGACACTGGATCCCCTGTGAATGACAACAATATGTTAGGCAACTGTTAAAAGTGATAATTTCATCTGTATACTGTGACATAGTACTTGGTGAGGGTAAGATGCTACACAAGGTCAGGGTCATACTGGCCTGGGCTACATGATCAGAGAGCTCCTCTATGTCTCTTGTCATGTAGTCCAGGGAGGAACGTCTGAGGGTTTACACACCAGAATGATCAATGATGGAGCCATATTTGTACTTGCAGTGGACTGACAACAGTGCATGTGTTATGTGGCATATCCTGGCACCCGACACACAGCACAAAGTGACCTTCACCTTGTTCAGCCTGGTGAGTGGGATGTCAGTGTGACCGACAATTACAGTCACCTAATACAAGTGTATGAGGTGTGTTGTGTAGGCCTAAGGGCAGTGACTGTGTGGCACAATGACTTTGTGAACTATGTGATATGTGTGTATGGTTGTGTGTTAGCAGTTGTTTATGTGTCTGCTTTGGATGTCTCTGCTGCTTAGGCAGAGTATATTTAGATGCTCCAAGTATGTCATTGTGTGTCAATGTATATGGTTTGCTGTTGTCATAGGTCCATGTGCGACTATTTGTGGTGTGTGTGGTTACCTTCACCACCCAATAGACTGTGCCAGTCATGGTTTGGGAGAGCTCAGCCTCCTGTCTGTCAATACAGTTGCACCTCTCACATATATCTGAGTTTGTTGGTAGGAGGACAGTGTTCCCTGTGTGCGTAAGACAGTTGTAACAATGCATCAAAATTCCAATATGCACCAGCTGGACTGGAGAGTACACACAAAACCGACCTTTAGACATGCCAGGATATAATGATGACATAAACTGTCGACTGATCACAAAGGATCAGTAGTGTGTCAAGTGTGTAAAAGAGTATAACAGGGTTTTAGTGTTCAGGTTTGTTGTTGCTGTGGAAAGATAATCTGCAAAGGAGTACAGACAGAAACACTACACCTCCTTCAGCTATGTCAGAAATATCGATGTACAGTCATATATGTCCTGAGTCATGGTCAACTGTACCTGACTGACAATGTCAACATCCTGTCAGACAGGCCCGTACATACCCACCTCCCAGTGACAAAAGGCCCTAACATCATACCAGGAGATATCACATGTAGAATGTGTCAGCTGGACCTCCCAATGCCAAATGAATCCCATCACGTGGATAACATTGTTTTCCCATATGTGTCATAAGTGAACAACAGGACAAACAGACACTGCACCCGAACAGTCTGTTGAGCCTCACACTCTCTACAGGATCTTACACCATTGAATGTGTTACAGCAACATGTGGCACACCCCATAAGTGTTGGTGCACAACACACCATGGGAACTATATATCTATAAGCTTATGAAGTCTGAAATGCTAGTCCATGGAGTCCATCATGATTGCAGTCAGGAACAGAGATATTGTAAACCGACAAACACACAACCCAAACGTCTGTGGTATGTTAATGAGCACATCATGTTCCCCAAACCTGCTAGATATCTTGCAAGGCAGCCACCCAGGACATACATCACTGACAGGAGCAACACAGGCCCCACATAGACTTTGAATAGCCCTTTACCAACATCACAGACACATGTTGTATCCACAAAACCTACAATCCTTGCATGAATATGTATTGTCATATGAAGGAATGGTAATTTGTCCACAGATAGATCACACAAGCTATGAATTGTGTATTCCTGTTCAAGATGTTCACACCTGCTGACCCACAAGGTTCATTCCTGGGATTGCATAACACTAAATGCACACACATTACCATGGCCAGTCTGATGATGTCAGCAACCTACAAATATAGCATGTGAACAGAAACCACACAGGAAAGCATATAGCGTGTCGTGTTAATGTGTATCTCACTAATATGATAACATAGTTAGATAGGTGTTTGAATCCTGCAATGTCTGTGTGTGTGTGTGTGTGAGATTGGCTTTGAGGGGGGTGGCCTTTTTGGAGACTGTGGAAACACATTAGGAGTGGTGAATACCTCTTTGCCAAGTGTGATGATGTCAGCATCCTACAAATAGAGCTTTGGAAATGAATACTCTCAGTAAAGCAAATAATGCGTCATGTTAATGCGTATCTCACTAGTGTCATAACATAGTTAGGTAGGGGTTTGAATTCTGTGAATGTGTTTGTGTGAGATTGCCTTTGAGAGGAGTGGCCTTTTTGCAGACTGTGGAAACAGAATACCTCTTTGCCAAGTGTGATGATGTCAGCATCCTACAAATAGAGCTTTGGAAATGAATGCTCCCAGTAAAGCAAATAGCGCATCATGTTAATGTGTATTTCACTAGTGTCATAACATAGTTAGATAGGGGTTTGAATCCTACAAATGCTGAGTGTGAATGTGTATAAGATTGCCTTTGAGAGGGGTGGCCTTTTTGGAGACTATGGAAACACATTAGAAGTGGTGAATACCTCTTTGCCAAGTGTGATGATGTCAGCATCCTACAAATAGAGCTTTGGAAATAAATGCTCCCAGTAACGCAAGTAGAGCGTCATGTTAATGCATATCTCACTAATATCATAGCATAGTTAGGTAGGGGTTTGAATCCTGTGAATGTGTGTGTATGAGATTGCTATTGAGAGAAGTGGCCTTTTTGGAGACTGTGGAAACACATTAGGAGTGGTGAATACCTCTTTGCCAAGTGTGATGATGTCAGCATCCTAGAAATAGAGCTTTGGAAATGAATGCTCCCAGTAAAGCAAATAGCGTGTCGTGTTAATGCATATCTCACTTGTCTCATACCATAGTTAGGTAGGGGTTTGAATCCTGCAAATGCCAAGTGTGGGTGTTGGTGTGGGTGTGGGTGTGTGTGTGTGGGGGGGGGGGATGTGTATGTGTGTGATTTCCTTTGAGAGGAATAGCATTTTTGGAGACTGGGAAAACACATTTTAAAAGAGGTGTATCCCTCTTCGGAAAGTATATGTGTGATTTCCTTTGAGAGGAGTAGCCTTTTTGGAGACTGGGAAAACACATTTTAAAAGAGGTACATCCCTTCGGAAAGTCTGATGATGTCAGCATTCTACAAATATTCAAGGAGAACAGAAACCACCCACTAATGCATATAGCGTGAAGTGTTAATGCGTATCTCTCTAGTATCGTAACATAGTTAGGTAGGGGTTTGAATCCTGCAAACACTGAGTGTGTGTGTGTGTGCGTGCCACAGGTGGTCAATGTAGTGTGGGTTTTGCTTTTACTATGGTATGACATATGTTTCAAACAGTATGTGCATTGCACACATCCGGTATCTGCATGTCAAATAAATTTGTGCACATGTGACCTCAATCAGTACATAGGTGTGAAGCCTGCATACTACATGAATACATTTGTAACCTTTGACAGATTGTGCCTCTGCTTCTCAGATCATAGGTCACATATGTATGTACGCATCAAGACCAGCCAATGTAGAGATCCGTGGCCAAGGACATCCCTGCCACACACACCCATGACACGTACTATAGAGTACTGTGAGTGAGGGTAATTGCCGGGGTATATGTCAGACATGTTCATGCACAACAACGACTGGCAATAATGGACAGTCATTATAGGTGTGCACCAGCCCTGTGGATATGCATGCAGGCCCCTAATGTGTTATGTGAAACAAAGAGGGACCCCACAATACCTATGGATATGTGGATACCAAGGGACAGATGACATAACACGTGTCTGTCTGTACACATTGGTACCCAACATACATGTTCAGGGCTACCACCTATGTGGTACTGTTGGGATAGTATGTATAGTAAATGTGGATGACTATGCCATAGACGGCGTACTGCTATACAGCATGTATTGGACAACAGGTATCTGTCTGTATGATGCCATTGTGTAGGATATGCGTCCCATCCGGGGAATGCAGTGTAGGCCAATGCATGCATTTCCAGATGTGGATGGACATATTCCTAGTGTGTTTGCATGTACCTAAGAGGGCTATATGCCACACAGGTGTGGTCCCAGGAATGTGTGGCGGTCAATATCACTGGTTACTGTTATAGTATAGTACTGGAAGGATCCAACTATTACTGAGTTCCCTACAACTGTGAGTCATTTGTCAGGACATCATCTAATGATTGGTTATAGTCATGCTGTTGAGGTGGTGTATACTGCCAGACTGCAGATGATTGACAGATATCAATGGTATCACCCACAGCATAGTGCCAAGCCATATCATACACACATGTGTACCCATGTTAGTACATGTCTGTAGTAGAATGCATACTGGCCATTGAAAGATACCATGAGATGTTAACAATGTGTAGAACAGGGTATGTCGCACATCCCATGTGTCCAATATGCACGTACATGCAGACAGTGCGCACACACCATGTTCACAGATGTACACCCGCTAATTTGTAATGCACACATCACACACATACTGACCACTCACTAACACATGCTGGCAACACTGTACACTTCAGCCAAGTGGCACATGGGTGGACAATACATACTCAGACCTAACACTGGTGTAAACAATGCTACAATGACTATCAGAGTTGTGATGCATAATGCCTGCTCAGATATACCTACAAGGATATCAGTACACCTTCCTGTTGGCAACTTGCTACTATTGCTACACTGCTATAATGTCACCCTGTGCATCAGAACCATGTTAGCCTATTTCTGCATCAATGTGACAGATGACAGGAGGTGGCACAGGTGTCATCATATGCACAGGGTGTGTTGTAGGTTTGCCAGAGCCCAACACTGACCCATCCAATCGGCATGTGTGTGTGTGTGTGTGTGTGTGTGTGTGTGTGTGTGTGTGTGTGTGTGTGTGTGTGTGTGTGTGTGGGACAACAGTACTGCATGGGCCAATGTTGATGTAATGTGTGTGTGTGTATGTGTGAGCCCTAGCTGTATGGTAAATGTGTCTGTGTCTGCATGCACACAACTCCACCATGTGGCTGCCATATACGGGCGGTTGTGGGACAGCCACAGACTGTACCTGCTAAGCCATACAGATCAGTGTCTCTGGCCATGGACACAGTTCCTGTGCCTAGCAGGGGTGCTATGGGCAGTATCGGGTACCAACCCTGACTGGGTGCTATCATCAGAGGCAGAGGTATGATGACTGGACCCATGTCCCTGCTGGGACTGAACAGCACAACGTGCACGTGGTCTAGTAGGATGGTCAATGGACAGGCCAGCCCCAGCATTGCTGGGGCTGGTACTGCTACTACGGGAGCGGCTGTGATCCATGGTCTGTCCTCGACGACTACCAGCTCATGCTGTTGCTGGCATGCATCCGCATCGGCTTCTCATCCGTCCTGCACTGTCCTGGCTCATGGCTAACACATTGTGGAGGACATCTAATGTCTCCCTCCAATGGCTATCAATGACCTTGGTGTACTTCCGGATGGCACCGGCAAGGTCACAGATGCTGTCATTGATAGCAGTGTAATCGGCCCTCTGCACCCTTAGTCCCTGTCGGGTGTACCATTCCATACATGCCTGTGCCTGCATTACAGCCCGAAACATACTGGAGGTTGTAATACCTCCGGGGGCATGTTTCCCAGGGGCAATATGACCAGTGGTGCTCCCCCGAGAACCCCTGGACATCCGCCTATGTGGTACCGTTCCGGTAATCCAGCTATGGTTGCTGTGAGGGGATGCACGTGTCATAGGTACCAGACTCTCCTGGTCAATGCCAACTGTATGCTGTCTCTCAGCTACGGCCATTGGTGACGAGGGATGTATTGGCAGTATGAGTGCGTGCTTAGATGGGGTTGACCGCTGTGTACTGTCGATTGGTGGACCAACGACAGACCCTGTCAGACCTTCCTGTGCCACAATACATGTCTCATCATCTCCACTATTAGTGGCGGTGACATCAGGTTCCCTGCTGCATTCAGCCACCCCTAGCTCAGCACCTGTGGAAGGAAGACAGGAAACACACTTTATAATCTGTACATGATGTTAGCACAAACACATGCACACATGAACACATGCACACATGCACACATGTACACATACACACATGCACACATGCACATATGAACACATGAACACATGAACACATGCATACTTGCACACATGCAGACATGAACACATGAACACATGCACACATGCACACATGAACACATGAACACATGAACACATGCACACATGCACACATGCACACATGCACAGAAATACACTGCTCACCACAGCACATACACACACACACACACACACACACACACACACCAGCAATCCAACACATACACACAAGTGGGTGATGGTGGGTGACAGTATCACAAAGCAAACAGTCACCACACACGTGTCAGCAGGCAGACCATGTGTTGCTCAACACCATGCAGTGCAAGTGTAGACAGCCCTATCTAATGACATTATACATGGCTTTGATGCATGTGCGTAGTTGTTCAGTGATTGGCTACACCCTGGAACACAATGTGTACATGGACACAACATTGCTGTGCAAGTATTATCTGCTCTGCAATGTCATGTGCACCATCACTCAATGGTATACATGCCATGGCTGCATGTATCTGTGTGACACATAGATTGCCATGTCTGATGACAGTGTCTGTGTCCATAGCACATAATAGTGGGCACAGGAGTAGCAAATGCATGCAATGTACATACATGGGATGAGTGGTGCATGTAGACATGAAGGAATCCCAATGCATGACATGGACATTGCACAGTGGTTATGGTGCATGTGGGACATATTGCAGATATGTTGGTGCCAGCCATGACATGGCATGCTACATGACTGCAACATTAAACACCACACATACCCAATGTGTGTCATGTGACCTATACACCCAATAGCATTCCAGGACATATATGTGACTCTTTGTACAGATGGCGACTGTTGTGCAAAATGTGTATACTAACATATGTAAGCACACACACAACATGCTATGCATGGTGTGTATAGGTGCATATGTTTGCACACACAGAACAATGAGGTGCACAGCAAAGACTGCTATGTGTAGTACTGTAGTTACTGTAACCGGATGGGGTGTAGTACCATGTGCCATCATCATCATGCATCTTGTGGTCACTCATGGCTACTACTGTGTAACAGATGACCTCCTAGCATGCTGTACCTGAACTGCAGTGCCGTGGATACGTTCACTATTACACAGGCACTTTGTACATGGGTGTATGAGGTGCCCAGTAGGGAGCATTACCTAACATGACTGTGTTATGTGTTGAAGAGTGTTGCACAGTCCTATGATAGGCTTCTACCCCTGAGGTACATCATGTGTGTGTGGATGACATGTGGGATACTGAAGTGTGACCTTACAGCGGGTGTGTGGTTATGCCATATGTAGCATGACTTTGTGTACTGCATGTGATAAATGTCTTATGTTGTGTACAGGTGTTGCAACTATGCCTATCCAATGTGCAGTACGGGGTTGCCACAACTGTGTGTCATGCTTTGTGTATTGCATGTCATTGAGGCAGCTACTGACATTACTGAGCTGTGCAACGTCTCACAGCAAACATGCATGTCATGCATTATGCGTAAGTGTGTTACATGTACATGGCCTACACCTCACCTATGACATACATATTTCATTACCAACATTGCAGGTATAACACACTCACCAGCATGGATTGGCTGCCCTGCCGTCACACCAGAGGGACCTATGGGAATATGAGAGGGTTTGTCAGTGGCCACAACTGTGGTATTGCTACAGTGGGTATGCTAAACTGCAGTACAGCAACAGTCAACAGTCACAGGTGTAGGGATATTATTCAAACTATTCGTATTGCACAACACTAGGCAGTGGAACTGCTAAACACATAGTACACATCTCACGTACACATAATCTAATGATACAGTTAACTGTGGTGTGCAGATAGGGCATATTACCTGCTTGCTCCAGGTGGATATGCTGGGAGGCTCTGGCCTCCATTACAACACATGTCAGAGGTTGATGTAGCTGTTGTCCAGGAGCCACCATGCTTAGGAGCAGCTCCTCCACTGTGGTGAGGGGTGGATGAATGGCCACCCCACCACCTGTGGCAAGCTGCTGTCTTTGGACAGACACATGCCAATGGACTTGTCTAATTAAATCACTGCAGTGATGGCGTACCTGCTCATATGTCTGGTTATGTATGCCTAAGTCATTTACCTGACGAACAAGTTCCTGCCACAGTGCAGTCCGCTCCTGTTGGTGCTGGCTACTTCTGGAGAAGAGCATTGTGTACCGCTGAAATAGGCTGTTGAGTATCACCTCTTCTTCATCCGCTGTGTACGCTGGGTTGCATTGGTGGGCCATCTGGCTGAAAAAGATATGAACAATATGTGTGAGAGTGTCCTGTGGCACACTTTACACCTTTACCCACAGATATCACTTTACTGACATATATACCATCCTATTGTCTGTCAGAGGTAACACATGTTCAATACCACTTATTGGTTCTCAGGCTACAACTAACACTGACTGGCAGACTCTATATATCACACCACTATACAACAGTACCCGACACACTGTTTGTGACACATTGCACAACCTCAAGACAGGGGTGTATATCACACCAATGCACGAACAGAGATGTCATCCATTGCAATGGATGTAAAGTACAGGTACAGTAGTACCAATCAACCACCCTAGTCATTGATGCCATAGCCCTGCCTAACAGATGTGTCCAGTTGTTACTATAGGTGGCATACTGCTGTAACAGATATATATGTTGCTGGATACACATGTTAA
The DNA here is from genome assembly GCF_019279795.1 of Protopterus annectens. Lineage (NCBI taxonomy): Eukaryota > Metazoa > Chordata > Ceratodontiformes > Protopteridae > Protopterus > Protopterus annectens. Next base: position 718,337,707 of record NC_056734.1, read on the forward strand.
CCCTGTAACACACATATGATTGCAGCCATTGTACAGGCATAATCACACACACATCAGACAAACATACAATGCAGCACTGTATGCCAACATAGATGAGCATTACCTGTGTACCATACGGTACTGTGTGCCACTACTTACACACCCTTATGCCTGCATTCTGTCCTCTGTGCAGACTACAGGAAACACACATGACAGTGTTTCAAAGCAATGTGAATGCACACCATACTGTGCTGTTTAGGCCTACAGCTTCAGGTAGTACTACAGTTCATATTGGTGATGGATTCACCAGCAGTACCACTCACTAAGCATACATGTATTGCTTTAGCCTACAATGAGACACCACATTCGTCAACAGAGAACTACGGCACATCATATGCTGTACTACTATGTCTGCCTAACAGTACATTACACATCAGCTGCTGTCCTCACAGCTAGGATAGGCACTACCATGTCAGATACAACATCACACTAACCTATCACACCTTTACAGACCTTGCACACATTCGACGTTACACTTATTCAACCTTACGTAGCAGCTATTGCATTAAGTACATGTGTGAGTGCATAATGTCATAGGTAGGTAATATGCTATTGGCCCTAGGGCCTATGGCAGCCTAGCCATATGCTTGCCTTTGACACACATGTACTTTGATTTCACTTGCCCCTGCCAACCTGAACCACAGAGGTGTTTCCTGGGGTGTATTACCAATCTCCCACAAAATCATCAGGGGTATTTATAACAACGGCTAAGGAGGAGCCTTGTTTGCTATTGCTATGTGGTCTATTCCAGTGTATGGCATATCTCTGAGATGGGGACCTATCCCTCCAGCATGTGTTTAGTGAGCTGACAAGGTTTAGGGCCCTAGAGCGTGTATCCCCGAGGGATTGTGATATGTTGCCATAGTGGTTGTCACTCAGCTATGGGCATGACATACCTCTGTATGTCTGGCAGAGGTCACCTCTGTGTGGCCAGTATGCAATACAGTGTAGTTGTGGTTTTGTGAGTCAGTCTGCATAGGGCATCTGTTTGCGGACAGTATTACCCTTTGGGAGGTCTGTCTGTGGCCTGTTAACCTGGTGTAGTTGTCATGTGAAGTACATTACATACCACACAGGGCATTGTGATGAGTAGAGGGAAACTCTACCCTATACTTCCATAGATGACACACCTGTTGTCATGACACATACCATACAGACAGATTACAGGTGTAGTGTGGCACTGTCTTCATCAAAGTGGAGGCTACTATCCACCTGTGTCCCAAGTTCCCTTATCACACCTTCACTGTTAGGTAGATCTCTATGTGGTAGTTAATGGGTACACTGTTTTGGGAAGGTGGAATGGCACTGCAGTATCACCACTTGTCTACAGTCCATGCTTTGGTCACCACACACCTGTTGCGGTACATATGACCCCATGTTTTTCTGTCTCTCTCTCTCTCACTCTATATGTATGTATGTATATATATATATATATATATATATATATATATATATATATATATATATATATATACACATACACATATATATATATTATATATATATATATATATGCATATCTATACACATACATGTACACATCCATTGCTGTACACATGGATGTACATATAGGCACATGTACAGTCCACCTTTCACGGTGGGGATATCACTTATGCGACAGTTGTGGGATGTACAGGTATGTGATAAAATTGCACAGTGTTGTGCAGAATGCATGTGGGTGTCAGCCCTTGTAGCATTAGCAGGCCTCACTGTCTGTAACACAGCAGATCTGACAAATCTGTCCCACAGCATTTAACCACCACATGACATATATCAACACTACCATAGCTGGCCTTAGGCATAGGCCTACTGGGTGGCCGCCTAGGGCGTCGCTGTAGCAGGGGTGCTCTTCCACTATTTATGAGGTGTAGTAAGACAACGATGGGGGCACCTGGAAGTGTGGTAGGAGGCGCCGTGGAGCCCTTTTGCCTAGGGCACCAGTTGACCTAAGGCCACTCCTGCGCACTGCATGCTGTCTTCTAGGCCACACACTACGACCTACATGGATATATGCACATATCAGCCTTTACTGACAGATATCTATCCACCCTTCACTAACAGTTGCAGTATGTCCCTTGCCCTATGCACATGTGCAGATACAGATAGATACATACTACTGCCACACATGGATCATTTTCAGTGTGTAGAGTACTCTTCAGGAACATCTGCAACATGCCAACACATACATGTGAGTTACATACCTTACCTTTGTATGTCCCTGCTCCGTGTGTTATGGTTTTGTAGTTTTTTTTTTTTATTGGTGGTTTGTTTTGGGGTTTTGCTCTCTATTTAACTTTCGGTCTCAGTTTCTCACTCTGTTCTGTCTCTGTCTCTGTCTCAGTCTGTGTCTGTGTCCATGTCTCTCTCTCACTCTCTATCTCACAGCACCTGCAATGATATAATTGCATGTGTGGACTGCAGGTACAGCCTGCTTTTCTAGGTATCTGCACTTGTGCATGTGACAGCCTCTGCACCAATTGCTGCCCACCATTCAGTAATTGCATGCAGCCTGCTGTTTGCTGATTGCATTACTCACTGTGATTGCAGCCCACTGCTATAAAATGCTAGGTTAGGTAGGCGTAGCCCTTTCAGATTTCCAAGGTGGGGCCCATGCTTGTTTGCTCTGGACACCGTTGTGTCAGTCTGAAGGTTGGTATATGTCTCTTATCTGATGATAGGGTTGTAGCCAGTTATATGCATGTTGTACTCAAACCTGAATGTTGCTGCTTCCAGTACACACATCTCAGTATAGACATGTACGCACCCCTCCAAATGCTAACACAGGATACATGGGAGTATGTACTTTTTTCTCACTTACACAATTAACTGCCATACAAATGTGGTTATTGCACTGTATTCCTGTGGCCAGTATTTATCCTGGTCTGATACTGTGTGGTGTTTGTAAGGTGCTAATGTAACATTATTCCCTGCTAGGATGGCTGGTTCTCCTTTCACAGTCATGTCATGCAATTCCACAACAACTGCTGGTAAAGACCCACAGAAAAGGGTTTGTGTTATACCATTCCCAATTTCCATTTCCATTCCCTCATTGTAATGCATGATATATTTATTTCAGAACCAAGTTATTTGTATATCTGCTGTGGCTTAGTGGTAATTCATGTAGTTTATTGTGTCAATGTTCTGGGGTTCGAGACTGGCAGAGATTTTTTCTTTTGCTGCTCAGCAGAACAAGGGCCCTGCCATAGAGTGACTAAGGCACTTTTAAGCAGTTGTAAGTAGGTTTGGTTGATGCTTAGTGATGCTTAGCTAAGTGTACACATGCGCACACTCACTTAATCCCGCTTAATACTGCTTAAAAGTGCTTATTCCCGCTAACCCCTGTGCTAATTTCTTTGAAAGAAAAGAAAATGGGGAGATAGGAAAGTGGTGAAAAAGGGGGCACAAAGAGGGAAAGACAGTAGGAAAACAAGCTCGGGATGTGCAGGACGGGTGTAGGGAAGGTCCATAGCTGCCCATTTCTTTACCAGCAACAGCTGTGCATATGTTGAAAATTTGGAGTGAAATTTGAAACCTTCCACCCCTGAGACAGGGGTGCGGACAACATAGTTTGTTGTACTGCCAATTATAATTATCAGTGTACATGTCCAATGGACATGTGTGCAAAATGGGAAGTTATGTATGGGGCGTAATTTTTTTTCGGGTACAGATTGCCCCTTTTTTTTTTCAGGGGAGAGTGGAAAGTGAGGTAGAGGAAGTAGGTATATTTGGGGAGGTAGGTTGGGTAGGTAAACAGACAAGACAAACAAGATGCATACAGGGGCGGACTATGACACATGGGGTGTGTGAACACAATTGACGGGGACGGATATTTGGAAATTGCAAGCCCATAAGCCCACAGATGGTAACAGTGGGACTGAGATCCCCACCCATGGGCAGTCACCACTGGATCTTCACAGACCCGAGGGTCGCTGTGCTGGGGGCTGCATAGGAGGGGCAGGCTCACCCGTGAGCCACGCCACTCTCGCCTCGAGCTGGCATAGGGGATCAGTGACTAAACGCTGGATCTCCCTATGCACCACAACCCGGACCCTTCGGCGGGTGACAGGAGGTCCTTCTCCACCCACGCTTGCAGGGGGGCGAGCCCCATCCCCTGCAGTGCTTCCACCCAAAGGTGGCACAGGACCTACGGAGGAGGGTGGCCCGGGCTGGGCACCAGACCTGCTGGTGCCAGGTGCAACTGCCAGCTGAGGAGGGACAGGTGGGTCCGCTGGGATCGGCCTTCCCATATGTTCTGTGATTAGGTGTGTTTAATTACAACATAGACAACAGCATTCAAAGTTAGTTGTAACAGCATGCAGTAATATTCCCATTAACCCAACACACCAGGGTTACAACAGTTGAACAGCAAGCATAACACATGCATGTATTGAATGAAAGTGGACATTCCAACAGCATTCAGGAATGATTGGTGGCAACAGGCCACCAAGATTGTGGTGTTTTAACAGGGGACATGCATCCAAGTAAGTGCAGATTTTATATAACAATAGGACATATGTCCCAACAAATGTTATGAGATCAGACATACCCATTGAGGTGTGGAATTGCATTGTTTATGGACATGGAGTATGGTGTAAAAAGAAACCTCCATTAATATCTTATTAGTACTTTAACTGTACACTACATTCCTATTGACTGCAGGTGTATATCCCCTACATGTATTCTTACACTAGGCAACATGCATTTGATTGTGTTATGGGTTTTGCTACTTCATGATATATCTGGCCTATATCTGACATAGTAACTGTCCACGATGCAGATGTTACTGCTACATACTTGTATTAAATTGACTTGTTTATGTATCTGCACATCTGAATGTGTTCACATGGCTTTTTCACTTGTTTTCTACACAACCCTACTTTTCAGGTAGCACACTAACATTTCTGGGGAACACCTTGACAGGCTACTCGTGTGCCAGATTTACCTATGCATGTCAGCCATTTCACAACTGTTTAGGACTGTTGCATACTTCATAGCTACTGGCACTTCCTTCATCCACTCTATATGGGACTGCACTACTGGGGGTTGCCAGCACTTACTACAACAGAGTAACATTTCTTCACTGCAAGGGTACAACAACACTTCTGAGTAACTGGCAAGTATTATACCTTTCTTGTTTACATTACATCTCTTTTCTACAGGCTCTCTCCTGTATTTGACATTACACTGCATACAGTAGACCTATTCAGGACATGTTATACCTTTATTGATAGGTTACAAGACTGTTTTACAGGCTCATTCACTTTTTATCTATGACAGTGCATGCACAGATAGTATTCCAGACATGTTTTTGCTTTATTCATGGGTTACTACACTCTATTCCTGGCTATCTGACTTATGATATGTAACAGTACATGCAGAGGATTTATTCAGGGAATTAATGTTTTATGCTTCACAGCTACTGCCACTTCCTTCATCCACTTCCTATCGGACTGCACAACTGTGCGTTGACAGCACCTAATACAACAGTACTATTTTTTATTGCAAGGGTACAACAACATTTCAAAGTAAGTGATACAGACACACTCCAAGTATTATACCTTTATTAATTACATTGAACACTCTTTTCTACAGGCTCTCTCCTTTACTTGTTATTACAGTGCATACGGAAGACATATTCAGGACATATTATACCTTTCTTGATGGGATACAACACTCTTTTTCGGGCCTGCTCACTTATATGTTATGACAATACATGCAGGGATAGTATTCCAGAATTATTTTACCTTGATTGGTGGGTTAGTGCACTCTATTTCTGGCTCACTGATGTTTGTTATATAACAGTACATGCAGAGGATTTAATCAGGACATTTTATTGCTGTATTATTGGGCTTAAACACTTTTGACATGCTCACTCACATATATCATGTAACAATGCATGCAGAATATTTACTAACCTGCCTAGTGGCACAGACTTAGCAGCCTATCTGCATAGGCTTGCTGATTCATAGCGCGTGCACCTGCAGCTGTGGAATAAATAAAGAGATATTGAGACATACCTATCCATTACTTAGACTATCTTAGCTTATCTTACATACTGCATTCCATGGCTACCTACTTAGTAGTGGGCCATCCCGCATTTGACGGGCCTCCTGGATCCACTGGTTCAGAAGGTCCTGCTTCTGCCTCTTCAGGTCTGCATGGTGGTGCTTGACCTGCTCACCAGTCCGAGGGATGCCTGTGGCACTGGTGAGTTCATGAGCCAACTGGTTCCAAGCCTCCGCCTTATACTCCGTTCCTTGGAACTGGCCCTGCAGGAGTTGAGTCTCATGCCGATGGGCTAGGAGCCAAACCATATATCTTGACTCCTCGATGCCCCAGCGTTGCACTCAAAAGCGTGTATCCTCTCCAGCACCAGACATTCTAACTGCAGATGGGAGATACAATCTGTTATGGCATGTATTCCTGCCTATGCGGCTTAAATATGCCGCATTTCCCACACTTTTCTGTGATTGGCCATTTTTGAATATTCTCGGCTGACTGCAGACCTGCTTAGCAATGGTTAATTAAACATTCATTACTATATATATGTTAACAGTGGATGTTTATCCTAAGCTGTTGTGGTTTAGTGGTTCAGTACTTTGATTATGGTGCACAGTGTCCTGGGTTCAAACCTTATCATTGCATTTTATTTTACTACTGTCCAGACAGGTTAGGGGGTGTGGCTGTGTTTAAGCAACTTTGCTCTACGTTGCTCCATGTTGCCCGACGGTGCTCTGGTTGGCGTGGGGCGCACCTCTGTGCAAATCGATTGCCCTGGGTAAAGCACTATTTAGCTTTGGGCAACTATTTTGCGCTGGGTAAAGCGCGATTTAGCTATGGGCAACTACATTGCACTGGGCAAAGCGCAAGTTAGCTAGGGGCAACTATATTGCGCTGGGTGAAGCGCTGCTTAACTGCAGGTGATTTTATATTAGGATCCTTTAAAATATTTATTTTATTCACTGATACATTGGCCATTTCACTGCTTTTTAGTTATGTTTAAATATATATGTTAGGTATTATTCCATATACTGATTTAAAAAATAAATATGAAAGGGATTGGTGGGACTCAAACCATGAATGCCTCTTTTTTGGGCAAACACTTTACCATTACGCTATTGCTATTTGGTGTGATTTGCATAAACATTCTTTCTTATGCTCTTCCATGTCAGAATTGCTAACTGTAGCTAAGCAATGGGCACACCCTCGCACACACGTGCAAATATGGGCAGCTATTTTGGGAATTTAAAAAAAATTTTTATGTTATGCGTTTTAGAACTGTGATGGGGGTTTACAATATCAGACAGTGAGGTGTTGGGTGCAGGGACATTTGAGTGGACTTGCTCTTGTTTATTTGCTTTTATTTTAAACATTTGCAGGGGCGTGGACATTTAAACTGCTCAGCAGTCGGACACGCACCCTGCTTTCTTACACGGTCCATGTAAGACTTACGGTTGAGTCAGCGTGCCCTCATGCATATTCATGGCACACTGACATAAAACCGTTCAACTGCAGCCTCAGAGTAAGACTTATTAAGTCTTACACGGAGGATTCGTGAATCCGGGGGACTGTTTTCACATGACAGTCCTGGCTTGCTTAATTCTTTTGGAATCTAGTGAAATTCTGGGGTAGAGTGTTGGTGCACTGGATAGCACGGTGGTGCACTGGGTAGAACAGTGGTGCACTGGCTATGATGGTGGTGCACTGGATAAGATGTTGGTGCACTGGGAAGTATAGTTGTGCACTTGGTAGCATGTTGGTGCACTGGGCACCATGGTGGTACACTAGGTAACATGATGGTGCACTGGCTACAACAGTGGTGGACTGTGTAAGAATGTGGTATGCTGGATAGAGCAATGGTACACTGGGTAGCACAGTGATGCACTGGGTAGCACCAGTAGTTGCTAAACTTAGGTTAAACAGTTTCAGGTATGGGTGCACAAGGACATCTTTAAAACTGTTAATTAAGATATGCTATCAGGTCCCATGGAGGAAATATTTTTGGTCTTGTTTAATGCTTTCAGTAAATGATCTTCAGAGATAACTGGGGGAGTATGGGATTTAGATATTTCAGGGCTTTGGTTGAAGTCTCAGTGGTGAAATTGGGAATACACTTATTTGCAAGTATATTAAAATTATGTTTTGGATCAGAATAGGAGGAGTCATTTTGAGTAAGCTCCGAGTAATGAATGGTATTGTGTCACAGGCCAGCCTAAGCTCACGGGCTACTACAGCGAACTTGATAGTGTTCTTTTTGATTTGGTATGCTTTTGATATTATCCTTGACAAGCAGTGTTTTGGATTTACTAAATCATTTAAGGAGTTTCTTTTTTGTATACCACCATAGTAGTTTGGTTTTGAATTTCACATGATACTTGGTTCTAGTAGGGCCTGTTAGCTTTAATACATTTTTTTAAATGGGTGTAGAAAAACTTTAGTGAAGCTTGCTGCTGTATCAAGGTATGGGGAGGCACTGTCATAATGAATTTTGATATTTCCTTATATAACAGGTTGAGGTTGGTATGTTTGTAGTCCTTAAATTTAGTGGGGTGTGCTACAGGAAGCTGTGGGAGTTTAAAGGAAGTCACACGTCTGTGGTCAGACTTCACTGGGGAATGAGATATCAGAGGAGTAACGCAAGAGGCAGCCATATTAGTAAGATTCGGGTCAATAATGTTGTGTCCCTTGGTAGGCTTATTTACCAACTGCTCAAGAGATTTTTTGTTTATAAAGTCTAGCAATTTTTGGGCATATCCTACAATGGAGGGGTGGGTGTCCCATTTTATTGAAGGAAGTTAAAGTCACCCAAAATAATGGAGGTTTTAATAAAAGTGAGATCCTTTAAAATATTGAGGAATCTTACAGGCTCATCAGAGGACATAGAATGTGTTCTCTAACAAGCTGTTAATTGATAATTAATCCTGTCTAGAATGATCTGAACTTCAGTGAGTTCAGTATGTGAGACTTAAGGATCTGCCTAGAGGAAATATGTTTCTTGGCAAATATGGAGACTCCACAACAGTTGCCATTGGGTCTGAAGGCATGCAAATTACAAAACCTCATTTGTCCACATCAAGGCCTATTTTATACTGCCGTGGACATCCATGTAGAGCTGTAGACCAATGCCCAAGCAGACAGTCCCAAAGCATTGTTTGCTGTCTGACACTCAATACTGGATGCACATATCCTCTGACAGACCTCAGGTAAATTAACTTGTAAGAAGACAATACCCACATGACATCAGAAGAATGAAGGAGAGTTTGTAGTCTGGTCATCATTCAATATTTGCCTTTTAGCATCATGGGGTGGGGGTTCTATGGCACAGCTTTATTCTGCTGTAAAACTTGACTCAGTATGTAAAAAAATGGCATCTAGCGCTGCATGTAGTTAAGCTGTATTATCATCATTATAATAAAACAGTGACTACATCTGCTAACTAAGCTGTTCCTGTGGCATTTTGTTATATCATACTACTTGCTAATGCATAGCATCTTGTCAGTGCTGTTCCCTAAAGTCAATATATTGATCAGCTGCGCTCATGACCTCTAAAACACACAGGGCACAACTTCTGGCTGTTCACACACTGAAACACCTCTGTACTTTTGTAGATCCCTTTACAAGTTTATTTTTAAAGGCTTAAACTATGACTTAAATTGTAGAACTCCTTTCCACCATCTTCAGTGATAAAACTGTACTGAACATATCTATAAACATACTGCTTTACCTGTTAATTTGTGCTTCACTAATTAGTTTTCCACAGTGGCATCCTGTGCAAACATATCTCTTAACCTCTTAGTGCAAGAAAGATGGACAACGCCTAAAATAATGGTTGTACGAAGGCCCAAAAATAAGGACAGATTTTAAATAATGCTTTTATGTACTTTGAAAGCTGCTAGAATAATAGGATTAGTTAGCATGGTTTTTCTGAAGGATATGAAGTGTGAAACTCAAATTTGTATCATTATTTAGTGATTTTGTTCCTCAGTAATTTGCCAGAAAACCACAAATTTTATGAGGAAGACACCAAAAATATGGGGCAAAAATCTTGCCATTCTGTGAAAATCTATCTTTGCCTGTCCCACTTCATTGTAGAGGGCTATACTTTTTCTCTTGTATTTTATTATTTTAGTTAGAAATACGTGAAAACTATATGGCAACTTGTGTGTGCAACTGGGTGCAGGTTGGGGAGTTGGCAAGCTGCTATCTTACACATGCTGGGCTTACCATATGCCGCTGTTGTTTACTAGTTTTTCCAAGCTACCGCTTTAGTCATCCCCACTTTCTAAGAATAACTGTGGTGATCTGAGGCAAGTGACTGGCAGTCCTAAATTTATTTGTCAGTGCCTCTGTAACTGAATCAGTGCTCTGTATATATTTTTATTATCCTAATATTTCTTGGGTTTATGCATGATATCTGTCCTATGTTCTGGAGGTGTATTCCATTTCACTGGCCATTACAGCAGGTTTGCTACTCGTCACTTTTCCCCCCATATTTTTCCTCGTGTGTCTTGTTTTCATTTGTTTATTGCCTGTGAGTAAGTACTGGTACATACAGCAGCACTAATAAACTCTGTATTATCTGCAGTGTGCGCTGACAGCTATGTTATAACCTATACATTTTGATGCTGCTGTACATTTTGTGTAGCTTAGTTCACACGTCATGTTATATGTAACACTATATTTAGGGTGGGCTTTTGGTACAGCACTCAGTAGGAGTATCTCACTCCTTTCATTCTACAGTGCCCTGTGCTTACTCTAGTGATAACCAGGTGAGTTGCATCATGATCCTGTCTATTGATATTGTTGGTCTGTAACTTAAAGAGTGATGTGGTTTAGTGCATTGGGGTATACACAATACATACCATGTATGCAGCAAACAGCAAGTTCATTCCTAGTGGGGATATCTATCTATATATACAGCTACCCATCTATCTATCTATCTATCTATCTATCTATCTATCTATCTATCTATCTATCTATCTATCTATCTATCTATCTATCTGTCTATCCATACAGCTATCTGTCTATTTATTTTTACAACACACATGCACACACACATTTACACACACACACACACACACACACACACACAATATATATATATATATATATATATATATATATATATATATATATATATATATATATATATATATATAGACATAATATATAAAACACATAACACACACATATAAAAGCATGTGCTAACTTACTGGGTCAGATTCGAAATTGTGCATATGATGAGTGTGTAGTCATTCACCACAGCCCAAAATCTGTCATCTTCTCTGACTTCTCTTTCATAAACTTTTGGTAGTACTGAATGCCTTTTAACACTTTGTATTAGATGAACAAGGAACAATGTATAAAGTTGCAATGTTTACTGCTGATCAGTTTTCAAATCAATAAGCGCTTATGCACCCAGCAGTCAGTACCTGCAAATCGTTACTTGTGATCAGTGTACAATCCAGCTAAACAAATGTAAAAAAAAAACAACTTAAAACTAAAAATAAAATTAGTAAATGTCTGAGTAAATGAATCAGTAAAATAAATAGAAATGTTTAAGTGACAGATTTATGTCATAACTTTGCAAGGATAACTGTTCTGAAGAATGTATTTACTTAAAATGGCAATGTGCCAAGGAAGGAAGTCGTACTTTTCCACCGCCTAATACAGGCAGCAGCTGTGATTTACATGGTAATGCTGTTGTGTCCTCTTGTCTGTAAAACTACCATATGAGCAGCATATTACTGGCCAATCCAATAAAATGCAAAACTTGTAGTGTCAAGGAATATGTTAAGAATGAGTATTTACTTTATTGAAAAAGTAACTGAATATGTGCATTTGATTTTAGCTGACAGCAAAGATCTGTATTTGTAGATTTGCACTGTATGGTGTTATAAATTTAAGAGCTTATCCTGGAGAAACTGTGCCTTTAGGAGCATAGTTATTATCAGTAAATTAGGTAGTAATTGGGTAAACTACATATTCTGAGTTTCTGGGGGAAAATGACTTCTGTTTTAGTAACAACACATCCCATAATTCATACATAGGCTTTCTCTAGCATTTCCCTCAAAAGTCACCACTGATTTTCATGCAACTTTCCAATAACAATTGTCTGTAATGATCAGCTAAACTGTAGAGCGGTACATAGATATAATTACAGTATTGTTGGAATGATATCTGATCTCATGGAGCTAGATTCCCCCGCCCCACCGACATTTACTTTGGAAGAGAGCAACAGGTATAATTATGCAGAGCAGAGCTACACGTGAGACCCCAGGAGAGCTCACTTGATTTTCACAGTCAAGTAATTAGCATCATGTAATGTTCAAGGCACACATAAGGGGTAGCATATTGTCAACATTTGTCATTTTAATGTACTGTCTGACAACCAGCCGGTCAGGATGCATTTACACGTTACTTTATTGATATTGTTTCATGGAATCTTACTAGTTTATTCTCAGGAAGAAGAAACTTGTCGATTAATTGGGAAATTTGAAATCAACCAGCTACAAGAAGCAAAGGGAAGCCATCTGATTATTGGTGGAATGTTTCCTATTCATTTTCGGACTATTTTCATAAATGCTTCCACTACTGATCCCCCAATTTCCCCTGAATGTGAAGGGTAAGATATGACCTTCTTCTTGCAAAGACACACAGACACAGGCACACACACACACACACACACACACACACACACACACACACACACACACACACACACACACGCATAGAACATATACGGAAACACAGACACCCAAAAATATGTGATTTACAAAGACATGGTTGCCTCTTGTATAGAATGAACTAGTTCAGCTATGCATACGTACATACAGTGAAAAAAATCTGCTACAAAAAAGGTGCTCATATTAAAGTTTATGTTATGTCTAGATTTACAGATTTCAGTAAATATGTTTTATATGGCAGTACTGGTGTGAAATCTATCACACGGAGCTAATATTTTAATACTCCTGCTGTAAACTAACTTCCCTAGGATATTTGTAAGTAGTCCCATAATGTAAAAAGACAGGTGTCTCAAGATGTTGGTGATTTTTCTGAAATTTCAGAATACTTTTTGCTTTATAGAATATGAAGGCTGTCAGCAAACATTTGCAGTATGGTGTGCTAAATGCATTAATCAGGCATAGAGCAAAAGCAAGAGTAGTTTTAATTCAGTTTAGACTACAATAGAAAATTACTTAGCAATGTATAGCATGACATAATGGGGGTGAGTGGCTTGCTGAGGGTTAGAGCTTTGAATATATTTTGATGTTAAACATAATAGAATGGACAAAATGACAATTTCCCTGCAACTATATTTCTAAAGACTTCTCTAGAACTAAAATTTGTTTACCACTAGCTACATAAAATAATTTGAGCTCTAATGGAGAGTTAGCTTTGCTACTAATTGTAGGAATGACTAATGACACATTTTCATAATCAACAGATCAGACGTGTATATGCACACATAGAGGAAGGTGTGTGTGTGTGTGTGTGTGTGTGTGTGTGTGTGTGTGTGTGTGTGTGTGTGTGTGTCTGTGTATAATAAGTATGTGCGTGTATATTCACATACACACACACACACACACACACACACACACACACACACACACACACACACAGATATAGATATCTATATCTATATCTGTATATGTGTGTGTGCATATATTATCTATTTATATCAGTGTATTTCTCTGTCTCTCTCTGTCTCTCTCTCTCTCTCTCTCTATATATATATATATATATATATATTATATATATCAAGATATTGATTATATAGATGATACATAGATATATAGATAAATATATATGTATACATATATGTTTAATGTGTGTGAGTGTAGCACACACACACACACACACACACACACACACACGCATACACGCAAACACAAAACCACATAGTACTGAGTTGCAATGGTACCAACTATGGATTAATTCTCACTATTTAATAAAATACTAGAATGCTGGAACTGAAACACTAGATTAGTGATGTTTTTAAATAATATAATTTTAAGCACAAAATTTGCTGTTTGTCATACTCTGGGTTTGATTTTTATTTGAATTTAACAGCTTAGCCATTAGTGCAAATGGTGTTGTGATCTGAGAAATTTAACCAGAAATGACAGTTGCTGGGAATATTGCCATTCAGGTAGGCATATGTCACAGGTGGAATGTTAATTTCATATATTGTTAATTTTCAGCATGAAAGATCTCTTTCTTTATTCTAAGACCAGTTTGCAGTGTCATTTTTTACCTGAAGTTCATTTTACTTGTTGCGAATGCTATAGACTGGCACCATAACTTTGTTTTACAAAGCATGCAATCTTTAAATATGGTTTAATCAAAAATATTGTAATAAGGAACATTAAAGGATAATCAAAATAATGTCATTCAATTTCTACATCAAGACTTGGTAGAACCAATAATGCATGCTGTGTAGAAACGTGCTGAGATAAAGGAAGATTTTATTTTTGTCTTTGTTCAGATCTCTTGGTTCACATATGTGTGTATATAATTGTTAAAATATTCAGAGCAACATAGCATGAAACATAAGCACTATTTGTTAAACATGTGCATACAAGTCATTTATAAAACTGCATTTATTTAATTTCGGCACATCCATCTTTTTGACACAGCCAACATGAGAAATGGGGTGTTGAAAAAAATATGATAAAGTACTTGTAGGCCAGTACTGTTAAATGACTGAGAAGAAAATTGTTTTAGATATGCATATATAATTTCTTTAATCTATTGACTCATTTAATGAGTTTTTCATTTGACTAACAAAGATAAGATGTAACAAGAAGCGTTTTTTTTTTCCCTATTTAGCTAAACAGTTGTAGCTGTATTCTTTAGAACCTATATTACTTTCAGTTTGCAGCATATCTTTTAAGCCACAAGGAACTGATAGTTAAAACAATATTTTTCCATTTTTTTTAATTAAAAGAAAAACGTACCTAGTTTTGTTGCGTTGCCTTTTTCATCAGTACTTAATTTCAGTTGTTATGATGTTATGCTGATAGCTAGTCTTAGGACAAGCAATGTGTTGCGATGTTATCCCACCAATAATGCACTTGTAAATTTGTTTGTGATGTGGGATTAATGTTGGCTATCCACAAAAGTTAATGTAAGTAGCACAGCATGTAGCATAGCTGCCTGTAATGCAAAAGGTTGTGGGTTCTGTTCTAGCACCAAGCAGATTGATTGCTGCTGATAGCAGTGTATCTAACAAAGTCTCTTAAACTAAAAAAAAAATTACTTTGAATAAACCAGCCATCTTAAAGCTCACTGAAAGATTGTTTGTTTTTGAGAATATGAACATTCTGCTCTGGTTAGCTGTCTCCCTGTAAAATACATACAGGCATATAACAGCAAATTACTTCAAACAAAAGTTTTTTCTTTTGTTTTTACTTGATGCCACCAATAGAAACTGGTAACAAAAGTTGCCTGATGTCCTGGCCAGATTTTTTCTAGTTGTATAAATACCACCTCTGGATTCCCCAGAAAAGAGGCCACTAGCTTAGCAGGACTAAGCCAGTCAATAAAAGATAAAATAAAAAAATCCTACCAGTTAGTAGTGTGCTTAGACTGTCATACTTACTATGCCGCAAATATATTTTTTTAACTTTCAAAAGTGTAGGCACCAATGCAGCTAAAGCAGCTTGGTTTTGGCTGCTGCCGGCCCACTTCACATAAAAGACTATATTAAGCAAATGCAATCTCGACCACTTTAGAATGTGAGAAATGACAGTATTTAAGAGTGGTGCTTTGTTTTTACATGCTTCAAATTTATTGCAGAACTCAAAATCTAATTTAATCAGTGTCCGACTTCAGTGGATAAACCCCTTCTTTCACAGAATGAAAAAAAAAACACATTTATACTACAGCTGACATTTTAAATCATCCTATCCTCCCAGATTATTAAAATCCGTAAATACAATGCAGAAATGACCAAAGATGACATTCTGGTGTTTAAATAATATGAACTTACAGGGTTCTCTAAAGCACAAATGACCAAAGACAGTTTGGTCCAAGGCAAGAAATTGAACAATATTACATTACATAATAGATCTTGTCTGAATTACTGCCGAGTTCATCTTCTCTCTACATATGAGGGCATCTGTCCACACATGAATGAATGCAAGTATGCGTAAATGGGTTTATACTGAATAGGCACTATTACATTTGAGATGATTAGTCCATACGGATGTTCTGTACTGATGATAAAGGAGTATTGTAAAATATATATACTAGCCAGAAACTGGCAGATACATTAAGAATATGAGAAGAGAAACATTAACTGACTAAACAACTCATGTTTTGTCTGTTGTAGGGCTTATTTGTCATAGCAATTGTAAAATAAACATTCATAGTAATTAAAGGTAGTATTTAACTATACCTAATGTGGTGGAGACTACTTTTGTTTGATATGTTTACGACTGTTTTTTAAGTGGTATCAAGCTAATGATCATATAACTAAAGTTAAGTGATCAGTTATACGTAATATGGATATATGTAGTAAATAAAACAGCATAATGACCAGACTCTAGCATTTATTTTTGTAGCTTTTGCATGAAGTTGTATTAGACCATGGGCTTATGAAGGTACCATACCTGAAGAGATCATCTGATGTTGACAGACTATGGACTTATGGTTTCCAGTCTGTGCATCTTTTTGAACTTTTAATATTGACATGCCAACTTTTGCTTTCTTCTGTTAACTGTCTCACTGCAATAACCAGGTGAGGCATTGTCTAAATGAATTAGCTACTGCAGTAAATTAAAATGTATAAAGATCATCTTGAGAAATGCTTAAGAAAGAACAAGTGAAACAGAACTATTTTTGCCAGTAGCATACTACAAATATATTTCAGTAGCATGTAAAAGATTTAAGTGCTTACACATGCAAAAAAACCCACTGAAATATATTGTTGTCTTCAAAGGATTAAATCATAAAGACAAAAAAGTTATTTGACAAGAAAATATGAAAGAAAATATGACAATTCAATTGTTTGATGTCTCTGTTATTCAGATAGTACATCCCTTCCACTATGAGTGGATGAAAGTGAATGGTCCAAGGATCAGAAAACCTGAACTGCATTTGCCAAAAAATATCCTGGCGAAAAAGACTTTTTAAAGTGTTTTTACAGGGGGGAGAACCTTCTTACACCCCTGAACATATATAAACCAACTCTGAGGCTGCATTTCCTGGAAAAAAGGGGAAATACCTCCCAAAAGGGAATCACTTCCGGAACAACTTGCCAACAGTGATTTCCTATGCAGGAACTCTGATCATCGGCATGTTGAATCTTGGGCAATCAAAGCATGAAAATTCAAGCTTCATCCACTAGGAGGATAACCCGATATATCAAATATATCTTGTACACCATCACAGTATTGCAAAATGTTTTCCAGCTATCACATTTATTAGTTATTGGCACAGTACAAAAGAAATTATAACTTTAGACTTGAGAAACAGTAAGTAAACCTGATCTAGACTTCAAAATAATGGATACAGTTTAACATTATGTGAAGTAAAACAAAAGAAAAGGAGACTTTAGTAACTACTTAGGAAAAAAATCACATGAAGTAAGTACAACACATACATATGTAATTGCTTAATTACAACGGTCAGAAGGACATATTTACTTCAAATGAAGTATCTAACCATAAACAATGTGATAAAGTGAAAAAAAAAGTCCTTATGCTTAATCCCAGGATATTAGATGTAGTTATTGAATATCTGTATTCAGGATCAAAGACCATTATCTCTGCCTCTTCTGCTATCCAGCAGATCTTCTGAGTGATATAACAGAGCACATTAGGTTAACTGCATCTTAACTCATTTTACTGCATATTCTGAAAAGCATGTACAGTGCAGACAACAATAAGAAGGTGCACTGAGGTAACTGGATGTGAAAGTGGTTTAAAAGGGCATACTTAATTCTAATAAACAGCATTTCACGCTTCTTAAGACAGAAGTGGCAAACTTCATGACACCTGTGCTGATGGACAATACAGGTGTGACTGCTGAATCCTATACAGTTGTACTTTATAAGCACTTACATAAGTGCATGGATCATTCAATCCCTAACAGAACCAAGATGCTATCCTCCAAAAAAAGGAAGCCAGTCTGATGGTCCCCTGCCATAAACAAACTCTACAACAGAAGAAAGAAACTGTTGCAAAAAAGAGTAAAATCCCATGATTGGAGGAACTCTGTGATCAGCCTCAGTAAGAAGCTGAGATCCCTCATAAAATCCTCCAAAAGTGGTACAAGGACAAAATGTTTGACTTTAACAATTGGCTAAGCTTCTGGTGTCATTCTAAGGGAATCCAGTATCTGTCTGCCTGGGATGACATGATCGACAGACCACGCTGCTTTGCCAGAGATGGCCTGCACCTGTCGCCCTTGGGATTCCGGATACTGGCAAAGGCTCTTGCTACCCCTATAGTGCCTTTTTAGGCAAGGTTCAAATGACAAATTCACTACCATAACAGGTACAAGTAAGCAAAATCTGAGGGTAATGCTACTCAGTGCTAGAAGTCTAAACCTCAAAATGCACTCACTCGAGGCACTCCTTAAAATGGAGAACATTGACATCTGTGCAGTGACAGAGACCTGGTTCAAAGCTCCAGAGAGCACCCCTGCATTACTAGGCTATAATTCATACCACACCTTTCGGCCACCAAACCCGGACCAAAACACTTAAGGTGGAGGCGTGTCCATATTCATTAAGGATATCCACACCTCTAAGCTAGTTGCTCAGCATAATGCAGCCGAGATTATCCAAGTTCAACTAACTCTGGGTGAAACCACAATCCAGATTGTAGCTTGCTACAGACCCCCCACCATGCCCCAGTATTCCCACTACTCTTTTCTTGATACACTGGAAAATATTAAGGTACAACCCAACACCCTAATAATGGGTGATTTCAACTACCCCATCATTAACTGGGAAAACTACTTGTGTACCAACTCTTTTGCTCAATATTTTCTGGAAATCATCAATTCCAGCATCTTGGATCAACTTATCCACACCCCCACCAGGGGCAGCAATATCCTAGACCTGGTCATCACCAACATGTGCGACCGGTGTTCCACACCAGAGGTTAGCTCCTCATTGGTCAGATCTGACCACAAGCTAATCACCCTAGACATCCACATCCCGCTCCTACCTCCCATTAGGAAAACAACCGGAAAAAATTTCTCCAAAGCCAACTTCACACTTCTTAAGACAGAAGTGGCAAACTTCACAACACCCATGCAGATGGACAATAGAGGTATGACTGCTGAATCCTACACAAATGCACTTTATGAGCACTTACACATGTGCATGGATCGTGCTATCCCTAACAGAACCAAGATGCTATCCTCCAAAAAAAGGAAGCAATCTGGTGGTCTTCTGCCATAAACAAACTCTACAACAGAAGAAAGAACTGTTGCAAAAAAGAGTAAAATCCCATGATTGGAGGAACTCCCTGGTCAGCCTCAGTAAGAAGCTGAAATCCCTCATAAAATCCTCCAAAGCTAGTTAGGAAAACAAAATCGCCACTGATTCTAAAGACAACCACAAAGCATTCTATAGCTATGTCAAGAATCTCAATGGCAACACTCAGATCTGCTCTGAGTTGCAGCACAATGACACTAAATATACAGAATCAACTGATATTGCCAATATCCTGGCAGATAGGTTCCATGCTAACTTTAACCCCCTCTCACCCCCTAAAGGGCCCATCTTTATACCGGAAGAATGCAAAGTTCCTGTAATCACGGCTGCACAGGTAAAAACCTCACTCTCCAAAGCCAAGAACACAGCATCCATGGGACCTGACAACATCCCAGGCTGCCTTCTACATGAACTACAAAATGAACTGTCACCCCACCTAAGTACCATGTTCAGTCATAGCCTCACCTCAGGCTTTGTGCCTATTGAATGGTACACCGTGATGGTTATCCCACTCCACAAAGGAGGGGACACAACAGACCCCAGGAACTACCGCCCCATTAGCCTGATGAGCCTGGTCTGCAAGGCCACGGAACATATCATCATGGAACTCATAAACAAAGACATTGGAGATCTCCAAACTCTGGACCCCACACAGTTCGGATTTGTAAAAGGCAGATCATGTCTCCTAAACCTGATAGACTTCTTTGATGCAGTCACCAAAGGCATAGATGAGGGTAAGGTGGTTCACACAGCCTATCTACAACTTGCCAAGGCATCCAATACCATCCCCCACTCTGGAATTATAGGTAAACTCACTAAACCAGGTATAAATCCCTATGTCACAAGATGGGTTGCCAACTGGCTTACTGACAGAACTCACACTGTGAAAGTAGCAGACTCCAAATTAGACTTCAGACCAGTGACAAGTGGAGTACCACAGGGTTCAGTCCTGGGTCCTCTCCTATTTGGTATCTACTTCTCTGAAGTACAGACTAACAAAGATGGTCTTTGGCTAACTAAATTTGCAGATGACTGCAAACTAGGAGCCATAATCAAAACTAACGATGTGGACATCCTACAAAAGGGCCTCTCTGAGACAGATGCCTGGTGTCAAAACCATGGTCTCAAGCTCAGTGCCAAAAAGTGCATTGTCATCCTCTTTGGTAAAAACTCTGTACCCATGAACTACCTCATAGGTGGTAGTCTACTTAACACCGAAAGTGTGATAAGAGACCTTGGGACACAGGTGGACAGTAGTCTCTCCTTTGATAATCACATCGCCACAGTGGTCAGGAAATCCTTCTACATGGCACACCTCATCACAAAAGGTTTCTCACCCAGAAAAAAAGAGGTCATTGTTCCCCTTTACTCATCACTCATTAGACCCATTATAGAGTACAATGCCCCTTCTCGTATGTACCTCACACGACATTTACAACAACTGGAAAGGCTGCAAAAATACCCCACAAAGAGGATTACTGGCCTTAAATAGATGCCTTACGCAGATCGACTCAAAAAACTCCAGCTTTACACCATCGCATATTGCCTACTCAGAGACAATCTCTGCCTAACATACAAAGCTATGTCAAACCCAGAGCTGTTGGACATGCTCCACTTAAAGAGATCCAAATCCCTCTGAGCTACACGCTCTAGGGACCTAAACCTTGATACCACAATAAACAGAACATGCTGGAGGGATAGATTCCTGTCCCAGAGACTTCCCATACTCTGGAACAGACTACCTATCTATGTCAAACAGATCTCCTCATTAGCACTCTTCAAGAAAAATCTTGATGATTGGATGGGTAATAGGAAATTCACCCTGGGGATCACTTCTGTGGTTCTGCTTGACAGGGACACAGGAAAATCATTTTCTTGGGTGGGGAAAGCCAGGGTACCTTTTTGGCTTGGCTTGTATAGGCCCTAGGGCCAATAGCCTAGTACCTATCTATGAACCTATGAACCTATACATATATATATATATATATATATATATATATATATATATATATATATATATATATATATATAAATATATATGTGTGTATATAAAATCCAGAAAAGTTTTCGAGAAGAGCTAAGGACAATATTCCTTTATGGAAATATAGTTCTATTATTGCTTAGTACAGTGTGCTAGTTCCCCTCCTAATATGGTTCCAAAAGTTTTTTCATATCCTTTTTCAACATCAGTGCTTTTGTGATATGATCAACCCATTAATTCCCAGAAGAATGATGGACAGTCACTAAGGGTCTCTTTTTAAAACCTAACCTTTCTGATCCCCAGTGACAGCTGATGGGCCTACACCCACAATGCTGACCTCCTGGACATACATGCTACTCCATTTACAGTGTGTGTTACTATTTGTGTACACCTACCAGTGACCTAGTTGCTGCTGTAGTGTCCACATTACATCCAACCTCCACTAAGTGTTACTAGAACAATGGACCTAGCTGGTTCTATCTCCCTGTATGGATGAGCTGATGCATACCTTTCAACATGTAAAACCAAGAAATCTGGATGAAGCCATGTGTAATGGGGGGGACAAAGGCCCAAAAATAGGGACAATTTTTAAATATTGCCCATACAAACTTAGAAAGTTGATAGAATAACACATTTTGCATTAACATGAATTTTTCTGAAGAGTATGAAGTCTGAAACTCAACTGTCATTATTTTCTGACTTCACTCCTCAATGAATTGCCAGTGATTTGCCAGAACACCAAAATTTTATGAGGAACAAGCTAAAAATATTAAGCAAAATCTGAACATTCTGCGAAAATCTGGACAGTTGAGAGATATGAGCTGGTGATAGCTATTTACTTCCATCCTCCCTCAATAGCACCTCAGTACTTGGGTCACTAGTCGATCCAAAGCCACCTTCATGCCTTTGCACCATGGGACTGACTTGAAATTATCAAACATGCCATCTACTGCAGTCCAGAAAGTTAATGTGGTCTATTTATCCAACCAAACGTGTACAAATGTCATTAAATGGACCAACAGATACCAACATGTACACACACACACACACACACATATATATATATATATATATATATATATATATATATATATATGTGTGTGTGTGTGTGTGTGTGGCATAATACATAATAAAAAAAACAACAGTGATCACATACAAAGCTGACCACAAAAAAGATTGCCATACATAATGCTGATTAACTGTTAAACACAATACCATAATGAAAATCCCCAAAAAAGTATTTTTTGTAGATGGGCAAGCCCCCTGCATCTTCTTGTGTGAGAAAAGCCCTGCTGCAATTCCCGGATTTATACAACCAACTTCATGGATGCACATACACATAGCAGCAGTCTCGTTAGCAAGGAAAAACACTGGCAACGTACTCTGATCAAAGACAGAAACTCAACAAAAATTCTATCCTACCTCATTTTAGGAAAGCAAACATCTTCAAAACCACTACAAAATAAACATCAGTGCAATAAACCAATGATTCAGCGAAGACACAGCCAGCATTCTGTGCAGTTACATTCTGAATTGCAACTATATATACTTGATTCTACTCTGTATGATTGAATGTACTTATGAAAATACTGACATTGACATTAAGATGTTCGAACGTGCAGAATATCGAATGCCTTAAAGATTGACCCACATAAGATCGAGAAAGGAAAACTATTTCCTCTCCCGATCTTAGCACTAAAACCCTGCTAACACTTGCCTCAAATTTGTCTGAAAAGTGGAAGTCTTATGGGAAGGTTGTTTTTTAAGGTAAGATGTATGTTTAGGTTTGGGGGAAATGGGGAGCATTAGGATTAGGGTTAGCACCCATTACTAAGGTGCTCCCTGTACAACCTTAGTAATGGGTGCTAATGCTAACCCTAACACTGCCTCTTTCCCCAACACTTACCTTAAAAAAACTTTCCTGTAACCCTGCCATTACACAAAACACTCCCAGACACAACAACACATTCAGACACACAGTGAGAACATTACATCTAGCCCCTTACCTAACCCTGACCCAACCCTAAAATATACACAGTACCACACAAACATTCAACACCTATCCTATCACCTATCCCTACCCTTAATCCTAACTCTCAAAACACTCTAATCCCCCCCAAACTCTACTCAACTGAATCAATGAAACATACTCTAGACATTTTGACCATTCGGCTATCTCTACATTTAACATAAGGCACCACCCCTTGCATTTGTCGACCAAATAGATATTCGACAAACTTCAGGAGAACTCTCTCTATATATATATATATATATATATATATATATATATATATATATATAGATATATATATATATATATATATATATATATATATATATGTGTGTGTGTGTGTGTGTGTGTGTGTGTGTGTATATATATATATATATATATATATATATATATATATATATATATATATATATATCTGTATATATCTATGACAAATTTTATCTACAAAAATAAAAGTACCACAATTGTTATAAAAAGCATTTTATCGAAAACAGAAATGACTGAATCACATTTAATAGAAAAGCATGTAAGGCAATAAAGAATCATTACTGACTGGTGTAGTTTTGGACCATAGGACTTACCATATAAATTGGTACTAGTCAGTATTTGTACTTTGTTAATGCCCACTGGTATATTGTATCGCTATCTGTAGAAGTTTGTGTTTGCCAGCAGTAATTCAATATGTAGAGAGCTTTATCTTTTCTCCTCAGCTGTGAGACTGCGGAGTTAGTATATTTAATTAAGGGAGGGTGGATTTCATGTGCATTAGATGAATTTTTTTAGATATTTTGTGATCAGATGAAAAAGTGTCTTAGATAAAAAGTAATAGACTCTTGAAAACTCCATGTAAGGTTCCCAGTGAAGCCTAGAAAAAGTCTATAATCTCTCATCACAGCCAGAAGTTTTTGGTAAGGCGAGCAAATTTGACAATTAGAACTTTCAATGCTTCAATGGCATTTAAGAATGTGCTGCTCTCTGCTGGACAATTAGAAGATCTCGTGGGTAAATCGTACATACTTGACACTAGTAGCTAAGCATTTAGCTTTAAAGCTCTTCTATAATGGGCAGCATAGCTGAGCAATGAGTAGCAGTTTGCCTCACAACAAAAAGTTGCACATGGTGTCTTCTGTTTCAACTCTACATGTCCTTCCTGTGTTTGTGTGGGTTTTCTCAGGGTACTGTGGTTTCATCCCCCATCCCAGAGACATGCAGTAGGTGGACTGATGGCTCAAAATTACAAAAACCGACAAAACTACATAAAATATGCAAGAAGACTTTAATACTTTTATTTGAAGCAGTAATGGCTTCTGGTTAAACCATGTTCACTGACAATCAGTTTAAACATTTAACTGTTAACATATTCATATGACATAATGAAAAGATGATAGAAATCTAACTATAACTGATCTAGGATAGGTAATTAATTCCTGTCAGTGTAATGAAATTGGTGGAGCTGAAGAAATCTGCTGCTATCCTGTGTTCATCCTTGGCCACACCCCCACAAGCACATCTTTAAGGGGCTATCACATGAAAATACTTCAGAATGGTAATATAACTTGTGACAACACTTGTGTCAGAAGCCAGAAACTCTAATAGTTACTACAAGTGAGGGAATGAGAAGAGGCAGCTGAAGTGTGAGCATTTCAGCAGTTATACTCTAGTTACACTCTAATAAACTGCCTTTTCACAACATTTCATATGTTTTGCTTGACAGCTGGTGACACGTGGATGATTGTTAATGTATGTAGCTTTTCTAAAAATTCTTGGTTTCAAAGTTTTTGATCCCCTTTATATATAAGTAATGACTGCAAATTTGGTAATAGCTTAGTGAGAGACCAAATTCATTGATAAGAATGAGCTTTTTAGATGTGTTAAAATATATAAAGGATATATAGATGACCTCTTTTTTTATTTTGACACTGGCTGAACATTATTTTTTTTTATCTTAATGAATGAATTGAAAAGTAACAGTGATTTTCCAATCGTTTACAGGTAGACAGCTGAAATACTAAGTTAATTATTTAGATGTAAAGTTAATTTAGAAATGGGAACCCTAAATCTTAAAAGTAGTTGTTTTTAAAGTTGCTTACATTAGCAGTTATTGCATGCTACCAGTTATCATCCATAACATCTAAAACTGATTGTTATGAAAAAGTAAGTTTTACAGACTGTCTTTGTTAACTACAGATAATGAAATGTTTTTTGAAAGAAATCAAGGAGACTGCCAGAATGTTTGTGCAGAGATGGTGAAATAAAAGACCCGAGTTACACATTTTGAATGCGGTTATTAATTCTCATAGTGCCCAATCCAGGTAGGCGCCCTGGTGCCAGGGCTGGAAAAAATGACAGTGTAGAATACTCAAAATATGGAAACATTCCTACAATGGGGCCAGACCAGGCTCAGGGGGAGGATGTCCCCCTGTTGTAGAAGGAAGAAGCAGTCCACAAAGATCACAAAAACTGATAGGTCAAAGAAGCACCATAAAGACGATAGTGTGGACTATTGAGGCTAAGAAAGAAATATGTATTGTTACTATTATGCAAAAAGTCCAGAATTTCCAGAAACAAGATATACAAAAAGATTTAAGAGAGAAATTAGAGGAAAGAAAAATACTTCCACAAGAAAAACTGTTAGAAGCTTTGAATAAAAAAATTGTGTTAATTAACACGACAGAGTTGTGAAAAACAGTATATAGACCAAGAGACTTTTATCTGTTTGGAAAGAGAAGCATCTGAGAAGATGTGAAAATATTAACAACAAAAGCTAGAGATTTTTGAAAAGTATAAAAAAAAAATATGGACACAGGAAAGAAAGAGATTTGATATGGTGCATTTTTTATGAAAAGGCAAAAGCCAAATTAATCAATATAAAGAAGGCAGTTCCAAAGATATTTGAAGAGAAATACAGGCAAAGCCATCCAGATGTGGAAAATTTCACAGTAAAAAAATAATAATATTGCAAAGAAGGAATGTGGAAAAGAAGATTAGTAAAGTAGAAATTAAAAAAAAAATCGAAGTTGAAGTTATGGCGTGCCTGTGAAGTAGAGGATTTGGTGTAGTAGGTCTAACACAGGTTACATCACAGCATGATGGAATGAGTCCCCAAAGTAAGGAAAAACAGGAAGATCAGGCGACATCTGAAGAAGAAATATGGACATGGGAAAGAAAAAGAGATTTAATATGGTGTAATATCTATGCAAAGGAGAAAGGAAAACTAATCAATGCAAAAAGAGCAGCACCAAAGAGATTTGAAGAGAAATACAGGCAAAGGAATCTGGACATGGGAACCTTTACAATACAAAAAATAAGAAGACAAAGAAAAAAGTAGAAAAGGACATTAGTAATGGATAAGGTAAAGAAATGTAAACTGTGGTTATTGAATACCTGTGAAGTGAAGGAGTCAGTGTAGAAAATCTAATTCAGAAAGTGCCACAACAGGTTACACCAATGGACATCCAAATTAAAAGGAACCAGTGGAATGGGAAACAATTGGTCAGGTGCCATATGAAGATATTTTGGAGCCTTCCACAGGAAACCAGTATAAATGTTCACTTGAATCTGGACAGCAAGGAAAGGAATAGGAAATTGTGGAAAGTCTGACGCAGTCAATGTTGAGGAGTGATAGGCCAGTGAGTTCCCATATGACTGAGCGATGGATGACACAGGATGAAATTGAAAAGAATATGCCACAGGAAGATGTTATAGAACTTTCTACAGAATGCCTGCAGGAAATGGAAAACAAAAAATGTGCCCTCAGTTTAGAAGAAAATGAGCTAAGAGAAGAGCTGCTTGATTTAATAGAGATAGCTAGACATATTAAGATCAATGAAAGAAATAGACTGCAGAAGGTCAATAAAACCCACAAAGTCAGAAGTTTGATAAAACAAATGAACACAGTAATTAGGACTGCCCATAGAGAGCCATGTGATATAACAGAAGTAGACAGGATATACTACTGTGCAGCTAAATTAATAACTGATAAAGTTCTACCACAAGAACACAGGGTAGTGAGGGAAAGGAAGGGGAGAAATTGAATACCATCATGGAAGTATCAAATAGAAAAAACTATAAAGCAATTAAGACAAGAAGTGTCACTGTTAGAAAAGTATAGAAGAGGGAACAGATCAACAAAAATACGTAAAAAGATAGACATGATAAAACCAATGTGTAATATTAGAATGGATCAGGATCTATCATGCACTATCACAAATAAACTAAAAATCTTAGAACAGGTGGAAAAACTTAGAAGATAAGCAGATAAATATAAAGTAAAAGTACAAAATAAGCAATTTATTGATGACTCAAAAAAGTTTTATAGAGAATTGGGAAACAAGGTAAAAGGAATTGAAAGATCACCAAAAAAGAAGAAATAGATACATTTTGGAGAAATTTATGAAGATCCTGTGGAACATAACAAAGATACTAAATGGATAGAAGAAGTAAAAGAAAGAATAAGAAGTTTAAAGGTACAGGATATGAAATGGGATGAATTAACAGCCAAAGAGATTGAAACAAAGTTAAGAAAAGCATCTAATTGGAAAACCCCAGGCCCAGATGCAGTACCTAACTTCTAGTTCAAAGTACTAACATCTTTGCATGAAGATTTAGCCATGAGTAAGAACTATTTATATGCACACCCCGAACAGACGCCAACCTGGCTAACAAACAATGCTCCTACTTAAGTGAACCTTCAAGCTACCCTAAAATTATAGACCGATAACTTGCCTTCCGACAACATATAAAGTATACACTGGAACTGATGCCAACAGAGTTTATAGTCATTTAGAAGGCAACTCAATTATGACAATAGAACAAAAGGGCAATAAAAGAAAGTCATATGGAACAAAGGATCATTTGTTGTTAAATAAAGTCATAGTGGAGAACTGTAATAAGGGAAAGAATCTAAGTATGGCATGGATTGACTACAAAAAAACATTTGGTAGTATTCCACATTCATGGATAAAAGAGTGCTTAAAAATGTATAAGATACACCCTACGCTGCTGGACTATATTACAATGACCATGAAACAGTTTCTGACCACTTTGCAATTAAGCCATGATAAAAGACAAATTATTATTCCAGGTATAAACATTCAAAGGGGGATATTCCAAGGTGACTCTGTCACCACTGCTGTTCTGTCTTGCCCTTATCCCATTAAGCTGTCTACTTAGCTTAGACTATGCCTATACTTTGCATCTTAGAAAACAACAAAGTGTAAATATTTCTTATTTTCTCTTTGCCAATGATTTAAAACCATATAGCTCATCAGATATGAAACTAAAAGCACAAGTGCAAGTTGTCAAAACGTTTTCAGATGATATAAGAATGTCATTTGGTCTTGATAAATGTGTAAAAGCAACCTTTAAAGTAGGAAAACTGCAGGACCAAGAAAACATCAGTTTGGGGCAAGAACGTGATATAAAAGAACTTGAACAAGAGGGAGTATATAAATATTTGGGAATTGATGAAGGATCAACAATAAAACATAAACAAATGTGAATAAATTTTAGTAAGAAATATTTTAGACGATTTAAATTAGTTCTGAAAACAGTGTTGACATCTAGGAACAAATTTCAAGCTATAAATCCATTTGCTCTTCCTGTCCTAACTTACAGTTTTGGAGTGATTGACTGGCCCTAAAATGTGTTAGATTAGATAGGAAAACAAGAAGGATGCTTCATGTTCATCAAATGATTTATAAAAATCAGTGCATACCAAGATTATATATTCCCCGTTCCAAAGCAGGTATGGGCCTCCTTGAAATTTATTACATGTGTAGATCAGCAATCATGGGACTGCACACATATCTGCTGACCTCACAAGACTGAAATGTAGTGAAAGTTTTAAAACATGAGGAGAATAAATCTAAGATGACTTCCCTGCTTAGTCTAGCAGAGGCATATCAGTTCAAGCAGGAATGGAAATCAAACCAGTAGATAAAAATCAGGTAGCAACTGCATGTACCAAAAAAACAAAAGAAAGAATATAAGGTAAAGGATCAGATGAGAAGGCAAGAGTTGTGGGAAATGCATAAATATAGTTGCAAGTATAGTAAACTTCTAGAAGAACCTCATGTTGATCTGGATCGAATGCAGGAATGGTTAAATGAGAGGCGAATTCAAATGAAGAGATGAAAGGTTAATATTGACGGCCCAAGATAATGTGCTACATACATGTTGGCTTACAAAGTTCATTGAACATGTGGGAGAAACAGACAAATGTAGGTTTTGTAAAACCGAATTGGAAACAGTTGCACACCTCATTGCTAGTTGTGACATACTAATGTCAGAAGGACTGTATACTGAAAGGCATAATAATGTGGCAAGACTTTTGCACTGGGGATCGTGTAAGCATTATGGTATTGAAGTGGTTGAAAAACACTGGAAACATGAGCCACAAAGCATCATAGAAAATTATGAAGTATATATCACATGGGATCACCCATTACTAACAATTCAAAAGATAGATGTGAGAAAACTGGATATAGTGGTCCATGAAAAGAAGACAAAAGTAGCATTGATCATCGAAGTTGCCACACTCATTGACTGCAGTGTCTTGAGTACAGAGAGAGACAAAGTCATAAAATATCAGGATTTGCAGGCAGAAATGAGAGGAATGTGGAAGAAAGATACCCAGACAGTTCCAGTAGTAGTAGGAGCAACGGGTCTTATAAAAAAATAATCTACAATCATATTTAGATATGTAACTCCATACAAATTGCAGAAGGAGTCACTATTGGGCACACTGCAGGTGCTGCGAAGAGCACTTTTGGTTGACATTAAAGATTGCAACAATTCTAATTTCATGAACTATAATCATACTTTGACTGAGGAATGGGGTCCATTCCCATCTTGGTATTAGAAACCCAAAAGATTTGGAGAAATTAAAAAAAGTAAGCATTAGTAAGCGACATGCGCAAAAAGATGCAGTAGTTGAAAATTGGACTGCTAACTTCTCTAACTATAACAATGCATTTGCTTTACTTTCTTTTATCAATAATGTGTTAATAGTTGGAAGATATTTCTGGCTAATGCTGAATTGTCTAGGATCATTAGCACAACTCCCATTTTTATTAACAAGATAGATGTGGACCTTTAACAACTTCTTTAGACTAGGGAATTCATACCTCCACATTGTACCACAGAGAAAACTAAGGGAGCTTTTTCATGTGATCTATGTTCCACATTTAACTTTATCAGCAACTTGGTATCTACTTCTCTGAAGTACAGGCTAACACTGAAGGTCTTGGGCTAACAAAGTTCGCAGATGACTGCAAACTAGGAGCCATACTCAAATCTCATAACGATGTGGACATCCTACAAAAGGGCCTCACTGAGACAGATGCCTGGTGTCAAAGCCATGGCCTCAAGCTCAATGCCAAAAAGTGCACTGTCATCCCTTTTGGTAAAAACTCTGTACCCATGAACTACCACATAGGCGGTAGTCTACTTAACACCGAAAGTATGAAAAGAGACCTTGGGACACAGGTGGATAGTAGTCTCTCCTTTGATAATCACATTGCCACAGTAGTCAGGAAATCCTTCTACATGGCACACCTCATCACTAAAGGTTTCTCATCCAGGAGAAAAGAGGTCATTGCTCCCCTCTACTCATCACTCATTAGACCCATTATAGAGTACAACACCCCTTTAGGTAGGTACCTCACAAGACATCTACAACAACTGGAAAGGCCACAGAAATACCTCACAAAGAGGATTACTGGCCTCAAACAGATGCCCTATGCAGACCGTCTCAAAAAACT
Organism: Protopterus annectens; assembly: GCF_019279795.1. Classification (NCBI taxonomy): domain Eukaryota; kingdom Metazoa; phylum Chordata; order Ceratodontiformes; family Protopteridae; genus Protopterus; species Protopterus annectens. The sequence goes on from NC_056734.1 coordinate 718,368,954, forward strand.
TCAGCTTTACTCTGTTGCATATCGCCTACTTAGAGGCGATCTCTACCTAACATACAAAGCTATGTCAAACCCAGAGCTGTTGGACATGCTCCATGTAAATAAATCCCAATCCCTCCGAGCTACACACTCTAGGGACCTAAACCTTGTCACCACAATAAACAGAACATGCTGGAGGGATCGATTCCTGTTTCAGAGACTTCTCATACTCTGGAACAAACTACCTATCTATATCAAACAAAGCTCCTCATTAGCACTCTTCAAGAAAAATCTTGATGATTGGATGGGAGATAGGAAATTCACCCAGGGGATCACTTCTGTGGCTCTGCTTGACAGGGGCACAGGAAAATAATTTTCTTGGGTGGCAAAAGCCAGGGTACCATTTGGCTAGGCTTATATAGGCCCTAGGGCCAATAGCCTAGTACCTGCCTGTGAACCTATGAACTCCTACATGCTGTTAAATGATTTGCACATGACCATTGGTGCTAACAACCACTATAACTATAATTCAGGTAGAATAGTTTACTTGGTTAGGGCAGCACAGTGGCACAGCAGATAGTGTTGTTGCCTCACAAGAAGAGCTTCCCTGGTTTGATTCTCAGCTGGGGTGCCTTCTGTGTGGAGTCTGCATGTTCTCCCTGTGTTTGCATGGGTTTTCTCTAGGTGCTCTAGTTTTCTCCCACATTCCAAATACATGCAATAGGTAGACTGGATACAATACATTGGCCATAGGTTTGAGTGTGTGTGCAAGTGTGTGGTGTAGAGCTACAATGGAAGGGTAGCTACCTGGTGGTATAAACCTTGGCTCTAGATGATTGTCACTGTTGAAGTGACACCCTGACCCATGTGCAGAAATGGAAAAAGGGAGTTGTGGATTGTTGGAATTTATTTGGCTATATGGTCATCTTGTGATAGCTTTTATGTTGGAAAGACTAGTAGGAAAATGGCAACTACATTATATAAACATCTGTATGCAACAAAGAATAAAAATAAAGCAATGTTTTGTATAAGCATATTATGTATTGCCATAGTTTTAAAAAAAATCATTTTGGTGTGTTTCACCAACTCAAACAAGACCCCAGAGGATACACTATAACAATTTCTTGGAAGTTTGTGAATTTAAACGACAACTTAAACATCATGCTGAAAGACCCTCTGACCTCATCTAGAACCTTAGTCTAATTAAAGCTGAGGCATTGTACTTCACCTGCTGCTTTGCATTTCCTTCCATCTATGCAATAGCCCCATAAAATATAATTTGTTTTCATTATGTCATATTATGGCTGTATTAATGGTTTATAATTACTGTTAAGTCAAAGGGAATTGTTTGAGCTCAAGAAGATTTCATTATTTTAGCTGGAATCTCTAGTTTATCAAAGTTTTCTTGCTTATTTTAAGAAGCTTTAGGTTAGTTTTCTACCAGTTCCACCAAGTTTGTGTTTTTTTTTTTCAAATTGTCAATGTGAATTTGTGCAGAGTGTGTTTGTGATATTGGAGAAAGTCTCACTGTATGGTAGACAGATCTGTAACATGCCCTGGTCAAAAAAAGGGTAATAAATATTTGAAAAGTAACATTTAAACTGGCACTTATGTTCACCAACATTTCCAAGGTTGCAGACAAGAAAGTTATCTATCAAAAGATTTATTCTTTGGAAAAGCGAAGGAAAAGAATGACAGAAAAAATACAGTTAGTAGTAGCTAGGCAACGAGTCGCCATTGACATCTCTGTGTGTGTGCACAGCATCATATAATACAGAAGAGGACTATGTAAAAAAAAAAAGAATGTCTACAGTATTGCATGCTACTAGAGCTAAATTCTGATTTTTTTTTTCTTGCTATAGCATGCTAAGCTGCTTAAATAAGTCACAAAGTGTAACACAGTGTGCATGTTTATATTATGTATTTATTTAATTTGTTAACTTAGCCAAATTAAATGAGTCACAGTAGACCAGTTTTAACCATCGGAAATTAACATGCAAGTGATGGGTATACAGCTGATTAACCAAGGTGTGGAAACATTTAATGGTGCCTGTAAGTTTTGCGTAAAATAGATACTAACATAGTATGGCAGAATTGCATCTGTAATTAAATAACTGAGCAGCATGAAGGTACACAGAAGTAAATGAGCTCACATTTTGCAAGAAAACAAGTTATCAGGCTGCAATGGTGTTTATTTATTTATTCATTTTTTTAAAGTTATGGATTTGGATTGAATTTGTTACCAAATTTATTCATGTTAGAAGTTGTTTTATGTAAGGGTGTGGGAGATCATCCAGTCCTTTGGTCCAAGAATAGATACTGGCTTGTTTTCTGATAGTAGATTAGAGAGAGGTGTGTGAAGAATTTTGGGAATTATTTAGCAGTTGGGTAATTCACGTGTGTGGAACACTATTGGGCAATATTAAAAAGAAGGAGTTTGTAAATTAAAGACAACAGAAGCCAAGTGTTAGAAGGCAAAAGAGCATCTGTTTTGCCTTAACAGGCATCAGACAGGGTAGTTATTAGTCTAGGCTAACTGGAATGAGATGCAGAAGATGATACTTGATCATGGGGTGAGTACCCCCCTCTTTTTTATGCTATACCAGAAGAGAAAAACAATTATAACTCCTATTGTCCAAACATATGAGGGCCAGTCACCAGTTAAGGTGGTACAAGATGAAGACAGTTTTTGCATATAGCATTTCCACGTGATCGTGAAAAGAAAAAGAGGGGGTTGTAGCCAATCTCATGGGCATCTTAATGAATGTATATTCACATGACTTTGCAAAAGACCTTACATGTGACTTGAACTTGATGTGAGGCAAACATTCCAAAAGTATAACATTGTTTTTATAGAAGAAAGCATATTTTTAAACATCTTTATTTTAACATGGTATCAAGTAAAATGTAAAGCAGATTACACTGCATGAGCAGTCAAGTTGTATAGAAGGGGACAGATATAAAAGAGCTGCTGTCAGTGTAAGTGACTTACTTTGGAGTAAGGCCTGTCTATAAACAGGCTTGCTATACAGACCAGATTCCAAAACATCTGCTCTTATTGTAAGTGGTCACTTGTACTTAGAGCAAGTCTTTTGGAACTGGCCCCAAAACCTGTGTACTACATATGTCTGTAACACTACAACTGGAGCGGATGCACTAGTTTTGTTACACTTTAAACGATCATTGATTTCATGGAAACAAACTCCTCCTTAATCAGCAGTGGATTCCTTTACTAACCGCCACATCACGACAGAGCATATACTCATTTCAGTATTTAAAACATTGCTATAAAAAGATGTAACAGGACTATGTCTCCATAAGGTTGGGACTTTAAACCATATATCAGCATGCAAATGTTGAGAATAGTTCTATAACCATGTGAAATATGATGTTCTAAAATAATAAAGTAACAGCTATAAATGAGAGAAATTGTGTTGTGATGTAATTTTTGTAGACTTAACTTCAGCCTTTGATAGGGCATATGCAAAACACTGACTAGTAAATTAGAACAGCTATGTATTGATGTAATCTTGATAAGATGGATAGCTGCATGGCTTACAAGTAGGACATAGCAAGCATCATACAGTAACTGGACAGGTGTAAATCTAGGGTAAAGTCAGGGTGTCCCAAATGGCTCTGTTCTTGGCCACACTTCTTTAGGTTGTATCCATTAGATCTGTCTTTTCATCTAATGTTTTCCCAGTCATATCTCTTAATTCTCCCTCTTTTGGAGGAATGGTCCTATTTTCAGACCGGATTTAAGATGTCCTTATTTTTGGAGGTATTATTATTTTTAGGCTTGATTTAGCCCTTAACATAATTTTCTGAATCCCTCTCATCACATGTGGCTTTTGAAGCCATCTAGTATACAGAAAACTACACTACATGACTGATACACTAACAACAGCAATATGAGGAAAGAGGACAAACATGTTACAGCTCAATCTTTCTGAAGCAAAACTAAGTGACCTTGTGTGGTAGAATTTTGCAATAAAGTTCATTAAGGTCTACAGATTTTACACTGTTCTTTGATAATGTGCTTATATTTTCCCATCATTTTTGTCACTCCCTGTTTTGTAAACACATGCTTCTGTGTAGTATCCCACATTCCTACTGGAAGAAGGAAGAGTTATGTGTTATTGGTTATTCAAACTTGTGCTAATAAGATGTCCCAATTTTTGTCTAGATGTTCCTATTTTTCAAGGGCCTTTGCTCCTATTGTCAATGTCTGCAGTTTGAGAGATATGTCTGCAGTCTATATGAAGATTTCCTGAAAATGGGTAAACTGATTACATGTGTTACAGATAGGGAATGTCTACAAGGGGACTTGATTAAGTTGACCATTTTTGCACAGGAAACTAATATGCTGAAAAATACATGAAAAACTGAGCATTGGAAATTTTGGAGGCATAGAGTGAAGAATGAATGCTTAATACAACACACAGTGATTGAAACTGTAGATTCATTGAAGGAAGTGGGTATATGGGTAGATCCAGCTTTGAGTATTTCTGATCATATCAATCAGTTAGTTAGTGATAGTTCTAAAACCATAGAGTGTTTAAAAAGATGTATAAAATCTAGGAAATCAGAAACGATGAAATCATTGTTTGTAGGTTACTTTAGACCTAAGTTACAGTAAGGGATAATAATACTATGCAAACCTTATACGAAAACGAGCACAAGTAAATTGGAAAGATTGTAACAGAAAATGACCAAAGGCATTCATGGATGTGAAAGTTTAAGTTGTTATAAAAATTTTAAAATATCTGGTTAAAATATCTGGCATTGTGCATTATTTCATATCAGTATTTAAGAGGAGACCTTTTTCTGGTATATACAGCATTTAGAGACAACTACCTCTGTGAAGGTAGTGGGTTATCAAAGAGTAGAAGAAAATCATCAGACAACTTATGTAGGAGATTATATAGTAATGAAATATAAATGTAATGGTTCTTTGACAGAGTAGCTGATGCATAGAATAGCCTACCAAATTATATTAAAGCAAGCACTAGTTTATATATTTTAAGAACTACTTGGATGCTTATTATGGAGATGACTGTTCTGGTATATTGCTGGGCTAGGAAGGCATTATTGCTAGTGGCTTGAAATATATGCATTTATGTTTGAAAATACATGTATGCATGTATGCATCCCAGCTTCCCATCATCCATTACAAATGCTATTACTTATTAAATATAAAGAACAAGAAATACCAGTGTCCCTCAACAAGCATTGATAATCTGTACTCCCAAAACTTTGATACTGCTATACCTCAATAGGAACCAAAAACAAGCACGCTTTTCCATTCAAAGGAGACACTGAAATCTACTACCTCCACGTGCACTCATCAGAACCCTCTCCATTTACATTTGCTTCACACACTTCTCAGAACTCCTGTTATATAACCATACCAGTAAGCCCACTGTGGTGTAGCGGTAGCATTGTCACCTCACAGCAAGAGGTTCTCCCAATCAATTCTCGGCTGGAGCAACTTCTGTGTGGAGTCTGCATGTCCTCCCTGTGGTCGAGTGACATTCGAAAGACATGCCTGAATGGGTGTGCCTTTGTTGAAGGTTGGGCGTCGGGCTGACACCTCGGCACCGTAAAAAAATCTGTTGCCAATCATTAGTGGACTGGAGTTCCGCTGTGGCAAACCCTAACCAGGAAAAGCCGAAAGAAGAACAACAACCAGTGGCCAGTTGGTGGCTAAGGTCACCTCTGGAATTCCCTGTTAACAAACACAAGCATTGTCAAGCCCCCTCTCATTAAACTTAACTGTTTGATTTGTACAAATATACCCACATCTATAGGACAAATGGTATATTTTAATCATGTCATCCACCAAAGTATGGCTTATAAAAAACAAGCATCAAGCAATAAACTTTTAAATCACACTAAACTTTGGGAACATCACTGATTTCCTATTAAACATCTTTACGTATTAATGTGCAATGTTAAATTATCCCAGAATGTCTTGCTGCAAAATTTCCTGTACCAGCATGAATCCCCTGAAATTTTCTATATACTGAATGGCACCTTCATTTAATTAACCTGATAAACACCAAGGTATATTTAGAATCACAAAACTACCTTTCATCACTATGTAATATGTTGGTAAACTTCATGTTTCTTATTTTAGTCTTGGCAGTGCATTTACTGTTGGAGGTTCATTAAATGAAAGTAAACTACACACAGTTAGTGGTCAAACTTACTGTTGAGGGACTCATTGCATTTTGCTTGTGCACATGGCTTGAAACTCCACATTTCTTGCACCCAAGAGGCAGTAAGAAATAACAATGCTGAAAAAAAATGCAAGAGACTTAACAGCCAACACACACACATGCACACATGCAGACACACACACACACACACACACACACACACACACACACACACACACACACACACACACACACACACACACACACACACACACACACACACACTACAAAATCCACCAGTTGCAAAGAGTAAAGGACACGTTGACTGCTATTGGTAAAACTTGCAACTAAAAAATACTCTGGTATAGACTAACCAAAGAAGCTCCATTAAGGTGTAGCTTTAGAACAATTATTGACAACGGCATCAAGATACTTGGGAACCCAAGAGAGAGAAAAAAAAAGACTGTGAACATTTGTTCTGATTTTACTACAGTACCTCACCATGTTTAATACTTTCAGTTATACGAACAACATATACTGCACGTGTAAAAGTTTGTCATAGCAACAAAACTAAATTTACTAACACTGCAATTATATAAAATACTACAAACTCAGGACAGTGGCTATACATCACAAAGCTCAACACAGTATGGGCCATATCCAAAATGCTTAATATCATTTTCAGAGTTGCAGGATTGCAACTCTAACTGTTCACAGTAGATAGAAAAATGAAATTCTTGCAAATCAGACCAACGATGTGAATATACTAGCTATCAATTGTCCACCACAAGTGCTTGCTGAATGTTGTGCAACTTCAGTTGTGTCACTTCTTGGCCCACGTCTTGTACCACATCACCTGTTGTCTTATTTAGTTTCAGGCTGATTGAGCCTGCTCATTATCTTGTGTACATCTGTGTCTCATACCAGGGAGGCAAAAGGTGCTACAAATGGTGGGTACAATAATGTGAACTTAAAGTTTGTAAGGTGGCATTCGTGCATAACTTCAAAAAACTGATCTCATTGTCTAGTTGTATGAACAAAAACTCTTTGTTAAAGTAAATTATTTGCCTTCAAATTCTACAAAATGTTGCCTGGCTGTCACAGCTAAGTCAAAATCTGTTCCTTTGTAAACCAAGACTTTAATTGCACCAAAATGTTTTTAGGTCACCCCAGTGGCAAGTTAATGAAATTAGTATAGGAACCTGATGAGCTCTGCCCAGGTCAGTACAATTTCATGAATAGTCTTCCAACTTTTCCCCTCATATATATGACACAGCCTGGGATTTATCTTTTTGTAATGGTAGCCATTTGAAAGGTCGGGGCTTGGAATACTGAGTCTCATAATGTTGACAATGAATGGACAAAAATCCAAAATTACATAGACTAAGTCCAAGAGTGCCATTTCTCGGTATATTCTTTTTTCTCCAAGGTATGGCAGTCTTGGAATTGGTATATATATTTGGAGGTATAGGGGGCTTGCCCCTCCACATCAGGCATGCATGACAGCTAGCCCATCCTACAGAAAAGAAGTTTAAAGGAGAAGAGTGATGTTTGATATTCACTCTTCTTATGCATTTTTAGTCTTTTTTCCATGTGTCAGGACTTGGTGCTCCAAGTCCCAACATTTCAACAGGGATCTCCCATCTGGAACTCCCATCACACATGTATGCTGTCTTCAGAACTAAATTAGCAGTTGTCATTTTTTAACTTATAAATCATTAACATTTTCCTTCATCAACTTATTTTTCTGTTGCACAGACAATATGGTGACTCTTGGTCATAAATCTTGACTTTGACATGTACAGTAAGCATGTCCAGCTTATCTTTGAATTCTGATGAGTTGCTTTGTTACTTTCAAATTTTAGTGAAAATCATCTTAAAAGAAACCTCCATTGTTGCATTAAAAGCTGTGGCATGCACATTTTCTTTGGTGCTTTTGGCATCCACATTCTCAGTTATCATGAGGGAGGAAGCACTTTGAGAAATGTCCCATTTTATAAATTTAGTCACAATATGTTAATTTCTGTAACAATTTACTTAAATTAACACTAAATTACCACTTTTGTAGTCTCTTTGGGAAAACATAGTTTTTTCATCAGTTTACTATAAATATCTAGACATTTGACGGAGGGAATGGCTTACTTCCTGAAGGAATTTAACTGTAATTCATTTAAAAATTAATTCTTCCCTTAAATATATTCCAGACCTAAAATACAATCACATTAATTCAATCAAATCAACAATTAACCATGTAAAATCTAAAAATTTATGATTTTAAAGATTTTTTTCATCAAAACTTTCATAATAGAAGAATAATCATTAAGTCCTGGCACTTTTTCAACATCAGTGATCAACTGACATTTCATTTCATAGTTTTCAAGTATGTCCTGTTAAGGATTAGTTAAATGTTGCTGTTTTTTAAACGAAGTGTCATATGACCTGTTTTGATTATTTAAATGAAAATTATGTTTAGTTATACTAATTCTGATGAAGTCTGTATTCTAAGGACAAAAGCACTTAATAAGTGAATAAACAGATGTGTACTTGTTACCAGTTTGGTCATTTCCTTGTTGCTGTAGTGCTTTGAGCATTTTTAGTCTACTAGTTGGATTAGATGCTCGACTGTTGTTTGGTTCTGTGGTTTATGTTTGTGCTGCTATGATAGTTGTAGAGATGGGTATCCACAAGATAGGAACTCTACCAGTGGATCTATGCTTTGCAATCAATGATTTCACCTTACTGATTCAGCAACTGTCACAGGTTGTTTAACAGGGGATGTATTTCATGAGCACACAGAACAGTGATGTGAGTCAGGAGCATATTTATAGCAATTTAACAGTCAACTAGCCGAATGAAGCTAGCTGCCTTAACTAAAGAACATTGTGTGAACGACCTGAAGTTAACTTACAAGAGAATAGGGGAACGGGTGTATCAGCAACTGTACAAAAATATACTGTGATATACAATGTACAGGCATTGTTTACTGAACAATTTAACTATGAGGTATGTAGATAAGAGGACAGTGGTGCTTTTAATTCTCAAATTCATGACTTTGAAAAAAGCATTTAAAGTTCCATAAACCGGAACTGGAAAGTGGATATTTTAAAGAATGCCTGAGGTTGAGAAGAGCAGTGAATGGCCTTTGATGTTTGAACTTCCCCTCCAGTTTAGAAAAAGGTTCTACCTTGCACTTAGAATTAATTGCTTTATTTGATTGCTTGTAACCCTCTGAGACTTTGATGAAGGATAATCAGAGAAATATGGACAGATGTATGACTGAATTTTCTAGGTTGGACAGTTCTATACAAAAGTACTTCTTGTCAAACAATATCACAGTAAATACTGTGATGTTTTTGATAAAAACTGATTATTTTAATGTAGAAATTAAAAACAAAAAAGTTGAATAGGGACCAAAAAGAATATGATGCGGTTTTAGTATATCTCATCACTAATGATACTCTAGGAGCTAATAAAAGGGATTTCATTGTGTCAGATAATGGTCATACGAATGTGTTTGATGAAAAGGAAAATTATTTCAACTGTGATACTGCTCCCTTGGCCCCTTTAGAAGTACCCCATTGAGAAGATTGGAAAGGATTACAGAATAGAAGCCTGTGACATACAGGAATTCTTATGGGGAGACCCAGTACAACAAAACCTGGGGTTGCCATCAATGGGGGAGAGTCTGAGGATAGGGAGAGGGAGAGGGAGAGTATGTGTGAACAAAGTGACCAATTTGAAGAATTTTTAACAGTCCAATTTGGCACCTATTATAGATGACTTGAAAACTTTTAAGAATGAAAAGTGATTTTACCATTTATAATTACAGTGAATTTTGTGTTAACTCAGAATTATGCTAATTTTTCTTTGAAGGGGAGTACATTTGTTCCTACTAGAAGGGATTCAGTGTGGAATACTATAACTGATTTTAGGTCATTTACTAGAAAACTTAATTTAGCAAATTGATAGTGAGAGTGGTAATAGTGCAATGGGTAGTAATGATTTACAGAGGACTAGTATGTTTAATCCACCCTTTAACCCTGTAGTGGCCCTTTATGAAAGAATTTGTGAACTGGATAATTTGAGCTGTTAAGTGTTAAAAGAGAAAAGGAGCAGATGTGGTTTAACCTGATCTCCCATGAAAATGAGATTTTAAGAAGTATTTGTCAAACAAATATAGAGAGGTCGCGGTGGTGCAGTGGTTAGCATTGTCGCCTCACAGCAAGAGGTTCTCCTGTTCGATTCTCAGCTGGAGCGCCTTCTGCGTGGAGTCTGCATGTCCTCCCCGAGGTCAAGTGACATTTAAAGACATGCAGGTAGGTGTGTGCATGAATGGGTGTGCCTTCTTTGAAGGTTGGGCATCAGGCTGACAACTCGGGACTGTACAAATCCACTGCCAATCATTAGTGGACCGGAGTTCCACTGTGGTGACCCCTAACCGGGAAAAGCCAAAAGACATTGGTATTTGTTCAAACAAATATATTTGACTTGTGAAACCATAAAAAGGAGAGGGTATGGTTGTCATGAATTCCTTTATTTATTTATTTTACATTTGTTTACTGGGAGTGTCTGTCTGGGCCAGGAGCCCATTTTCAGCATAGGCCTGGGGAAAAAAGCTCCAGAAAGATTACAATAATAACAATTTACCATAACAGACCTATAGTGCATATAACACCTCCAAAATATATTACAGTTAAACATTTTAAAAGAAAGACATATAGTACAAAACAGGTTATTTTCTGTACAGTCCCTAACAAAGAAGCCTATCCTATATTCCACTAGAGCACATATTATACGTTATTTATTTAGCATAGAAGTTTAAAGAAAGTTTGTAAGAGAAATGTCATAGCAGTTAAATATATCGATGTGTAAATTATATACAAAAGAGAAAGTAATAAATACACCAAGGTATGATTGGGAGGATTTGATTAAGTAAGAGATATATAGATAAGACAATGTTGTAAAAATATTAGTAGATTACCGTACGTAAGAGAGAGAGTTATTTTACTACATACGTTAAGAAGAGGAGTCTGGCAATGGAAAGTAAGAGTAAGGATTAGTTACTGATATGACATGGAGTTATAGAATATTTGTACTGTCATCCCCGGGTAGTACAGTCAGGAGCAGAGCCACTTTTTAGTTAGATATTCCTTCTGGAAATATTTGAACTTAGGATGATCACTTGTGTTGAGAATGCCTTGGGAGATCAAGTTACATATCTTTGATAGTTGCCTGGAATACAGGGAATCTCAAAATTATTGTTGGATTTAATCACTTTTAGTAGTAGTTTGTCAGATGATCGCTATGCCCTATTTTTTGGTGGGTTTGAACCACGTTTCTGAGGGCTGGACAATTATCATTTTAATAAATAATGGAGTGGATGATAGCAAGCTGGTTGAGATGTAAAAGATTTGGCAGTTCGATCTAGTTTAGTTCCTGGAGAGCTAATCAGTGATGTGATCTGTTTGAGTGGTTAGTAGCAATCCTAGCTATTTTATTGTAGCAAGCCTCAGATTTGTTACAGTCTGATTTCCTAAGGTTAATAAAGATAGGAAAGGCGTATAACAGAATTGGTAGTAGATGAGACCTGGCAATAGACTGTCTGGAGTTTTCAGTGAAGAATTGTTTGGCTCCAGACAGGGATCCCAGTTTGATATGAACTTTTTTAATAGCTAGAGCAATGTGTTTGTCATATTATCAATAGTAAAGCTTAGCAGTTTGGTCTGGAGTACTAGCTCAGTTTTGGTGTTATTAGAGGTGTAGACTGTGAAGGGACTGGGGTGTTCATTTGATTTACTGTTAGAGAATAACATTAATTTTGTTTTGTTGGGGTTAAGTATTAGTTGAGTTTTGGTAAGGTATTGTTCTATAGCTTTGATTATTTGTGTAAAATGATTAATGTTCTAAATAATGGATTCTATGAAGAAGTTTCTATAAATCTAGTAACTATAGTAGAACTGACTACATTTAGATGATATGTTAATGCAAGGGTAAATAAAACAAGAATTTAAATTCATGGCAGTTAACAAGCCCTTTACTCCGTAATTTTTGGTATCCCAAAGATACGCAAAGACCTACATAAACCACCCATTAGGCTAATTGTAGATGCAAGGGGGTCAAAAACTTGCTGCATTGCAAAGTTTATTGATTATAACATCAAAGGTGTGGTTAGAAAAGTACCCCATTTTCTTAAAGATTTGTGGCAGTTTGAAGGAATATAAAAGATGATTTATATAAGGAGGATGTGTGTTTGTGACTGTTGAAGTTAAGGCTCTTTTTTCTGTTACCCCACATACAGGTTGGCTTTGACTGGTTTACTGAGTACCTTATTGCAATGAGGTCCTTTCTAATAAGAAAAGTAATGATTTAACCACATTGATGGAGACAGTTTTGAGAAACAATGATGTATTTCTGAGGAGGAATAGTATCATCAAATTACAGGCTTTGCCAATCTAGTGATGGCAGAACATGAAAGGAAATGTATACTTAACTCTGTTAAAAAGTGGAGTTTATATAGTAGAATTTGGATGATATATGTACTTTTGGTGGGGGGCCCAACAGGATTTGCTAGACTTTATTGCTTATATTAATGATACTACCCCTTTTTTGAAATGTACCTATGAGGTAACTAATGATAGGTTATGTTATTTAGATGTCACTATTACAAAAGATTGTTTTACTAACAAATTTATTTCCAACATCTATAGAAAACCCATGTATTCCAATTTCCCATTACATTTTAGTAGCCTCCATCCTTATTTTCAAACAAAGGCATTGGTTAAGGTACAAGTGGTAAGGTTAGTTAGAATGGTTTCAAATGAATATACAATTATTGAAGAACTAGATGTACTGGTCAACATGTTTAAAAAGAGTGGCTATCTTTTGTAGTGTTCAAGTGGAGGTGTTAAAAGGAAAAAATGGTTCTTATTCTCCAGTTTTGAGTTTACTATTGAGCAAGATGAAGTTAATATATGTATAAGTAAAATATAAGGTCTGAAGAAGCTTTTTTAATGAAAGCGCTTACCCACTTGATTTCTTTATATTGCCAATAAATATCTGGACTGACAGTTGACTTTTTGAAGAGCCTGGTTGCCTCGTTACTAATATTTGCTTTGGATTATTATTTAAGATGAAGTTACTGTTGACAGTGGTGAAAAATGTTTCCCTCATGCTATGATTGCTACATACTCAATGGCTAGTAGGGTAATTAGGGGCATAGTGGAAAGTGAGGTAGTTAGGGGCATTATTTGTAATAACTGGAAAATATTTAAAGTTCATGATATACTTTTAGGTGAGAAAACAAAATTTGTCTATAGAAAAGAGGTTAACTTTAAAAAGTTAATGGAAAATAAGGATAAGTGTATCATGGATTCCAGAACAAAAAAAAGGGTATTTACAAATCTGGGAAATGTAGACAATGTTACTTTATCAAAGAAGGACAATACATTTATAATAACTGGACGTATATTTTTGGGATGGATGGATACTTTAATTGCGAAACAAAAGGTGTTGTATTATGTGGCTACATGTAAAAAATATTCAGCATTTTATATTGGAGAAACTGGAAGCCACTTTAAAATGAGAACTTATGAACATAAGTATGATTATAAATAAAAACTTGACAAATATACTTTACAGGTATATCAATGCATACCAAGATTATGTTTTTTTCCAAGGTCTTAGAAAACATAGAGTAAATTGTAGGGAGGGCCTTGGAAGGAGGTGCTTGAAAAATGCTAATTAAAATGTCAATTGATCACTGATGCTGAAAAAATACCAGGACTTAATGATTATTCTTCTGTTATGAGTGTTCTGAGGATAACATCTTTAAAAAGTAAACATTTTTAGATTTTACATGATTACTTATTGATTTAATTTAATACATTTGATTGAATTGTATTTTAGGTTTGGGATGTTTTTAGGGGAAGAAGAATTGTTAAATTAGTTGCACATATGTTTTTAAACAGTTAAGGGTTAGTTAAAGGTTGTTGTTCCTTAAAGGGCAGTGCCATGTGACCTGTTTTGAGTATTTAAATGAAGACTGTATTTAATTATACTGATTATGATGAAGTCTGTACACTAAAGACGAAAGTGCTTAAACCCACAGGGACACAGGAAGAACATGCAAACTCCATACAGGCAATGGTCAGAGATCAGGATCAAAATTTGTACCTTGTGCATGGGAGGTGACGACCTTAACCATTATGCCAGCTGGTTTACATAAAAATATAAGCACATTATGAAAGAGAGAATATAAAATCTTTTGATTTTAATGAACTCATTTGCAAAATTCTACCACACAATATCATTTATTTTTGCTTCTGAAAAAGGGAGATATAAAATGCATATCCTCTTTCTTTAAATTATTGGTGCCACTTGTATACTGGTCACATAATTGTGTGATGGGGTAAATGAAGCCAAACAACAGGGAAATACCTCACCAAATATGTAGATCCTGTGCAGGGGTAAATGTGGTCTGAAAATAGGCATTGTCATCTAAAATAGGGACAGGTGAGAGTTCCGTGGTGAATGTACTGTATATATGCTAACTTCATTGTCACACAATATAAAAAATGGGGAACTCTCCCAAAAGCAAAGGATGACTGCTGGTGCAAACTTTGAAACCACAGCACCAGTGATTTCGTATGAGCAACTGTAGTCACAGGATTTAGCTTTACTGAGTGTGCTCAGTAAGTTGTACTTCAGAAGATATGATGGTGTGTTCTTTCAATAAATAAGTCAATGTAATTGTGAAGAGAAACATATTAAGACTAAATGTATGGGAAGAAGTGGTGCATGTTTTGCAGAACAGAATAAAATAGATGCTGAGGTAATCTGCACTCAAACATCCAAGTTTAAGTTCATTATTAACTTCTTTCTGACTTTCATAAAGGTGATAGGGTGGTGTTAGAGACACTGATTCAAAACTATCAAATGGATCTGGAGTCCTGGAGCCAGTCTGTTATATTGCATTAATTTTGGGAAAGTTGTTGTCTAAGCTTCAGACTGCAGTGTGGAATCAATAAAAATCACGCTATTCAAGATAACATACAAAGCTGGTCAAGCAACTAACTTGTTTCCTGAAGTTCTTTAAGCTCTGAAGGCTAACCCATGTCTGAAATGAGAAAAATGAGGATTTGCAGACAATTACTAACTTTTTTATACTTATTACTCATTTTAATGTATTTGTTAGGCAAACTGCCCTCTGCTTCAAAAGAGCTTTTAAATAACAAGACCAGCACTCAAAAGCAATCTGTTTTCAGTCTTGGTTTGTGGCAAGAGAAATATTTTCCTGCAGTGGTAGGACAATGTTTAATTGGTGGCACAGTTAACCTCTGACTAATTAGACATGTTTTAACAGCATGGTCATGAAATTTGAATAAAAGAAGGCATGCACTGTGACTTTTAAAGCCCTGATTGAAATAGTTAGGTGTAGCGTTTGAGTCTTGTGTTGTAAAGAGACACATTAAATAGTTTGGTGGTTACTAAAGGGAGGAATAAGGTTACAGGCAGTTTTTTCATTGCTTTGATGCTTGAGACAAATCTAAGCTGATTGCTGGAATATGTTTTGGAAGGTGACCAGATGTCATTACTCTTGTAACAATATAAGCCATTAACAAAAAGATAAGGAAGTTGTTAAACCTAAGTATGTCAACATCCATGCCAATGACATCTGCCATAGTATATTGCAGGGAGGCTTACAGTGAGTGAAAATGAAGGGGTAGAAAGTGTAAACAGAATCTAAGTTCGTGAGTTTGTTAAAATGCCTGTATTCCATAGCCAGCATCTCAGAACCTGCATCGCTGATTAGGTTTCCAGAAGAAATGTGATTGCTTTTTATTGTCTTTCTTGTTTGACCCAAATCTAACATGATGCCATTGTTGAAGAAACACAATTGATTTTTATTGTTTTTCTAACCTCTGCCACCAATGCCCTTATATGTTTATCATACCTTAATGATTTGCAATAAGGTGGGAGACTGGTTGCTATCACCTTTTAACAAAAATCTCAGTTGCCGATAATATCATGTCTGTGCTACCTAAGAAATCTAGGCTATGACAGCTCTAGATTTTCATCTAGTGCTGTTGATATTGCTGTGGAAGAATATGATGGCTTTCCTTAAGCTGTGATAGTGACCTGTGGTGTAGCTCTGATAAGGTGGTGTGGGAGGACCAAGGCTCATTGTACATGTCTATATTGGTATACAAGTAATAACAGGATACAAAGAGAACATTTAGTGTGGTCAGGAAAATGACTGTACTCATCTTTTGTCCTGGAGGGAAGGTGGAAAGATTCTGCCATTACTTTGACCACTGACTAGATGTGACTGAAAGTGGAAGGGGACTATGTGGCATTAATTCAGTGAAAGTGAATTAGAAAGGGAAGAGGGATGTAAGCTGAATACAGTGTGGAGGAAGCAGAAGTAAAAAAAAAACACTATAAGCATAGCCAGTCTAATAGGAGTGGGTACATTAAAACAGATAATCTGGGTCTGAAGTAAAATCAGGGAAAGCAGGAAGCACTTATAGTGAAGTGATGTTAGAGACAGTCTAAACTTAAAGAAGACAAAAAATGGAGGTAGATGACCAAAAGGAGGTCAGGAAGTGCAAGAGGCAAGACAGTTAGTGGCATGGTAAAGGACTAGCCATACCTAAAGTGGAGTGAGTCATCGAAAAGCATAATAAGAAATGAGAGATAAGATGTACTACAGTTGTAATCAGGCAGACTATTCCAAATTATTGAAATGATATGAAAACAGATTCACAGCAATCTTAATAAAATAATGCAACAGTCTAGCAAGCAGGCACAGTCAAAATGGTGTGCAACAGATTAGGAAGATAGCAGTATGGACATTTGCAAACAATGAACATTTGTTAATAGTAATGAAGTTTCAGAAGAAATGACAAAGTGAGGACCTCTATTCACTGCAGAGAGAGAGAGTTTAGGATTTGTTGAAGAAAAATGACATTTCACCAACAATTGCTTGTATATTACAGCATCAGATTATAGTTGACAAAGTCAAGAATAATCTTCAATATTTTATTTTTATTTTAATTTGAAATGTATTAACTGGAGTACAGCACTGATCCTATTAGTCCCATGTCAGTGTCAGCCCAGGGAAATATCTAAGCTTTTCAGTAAGAGTAACTGCTAAACCACACAAGAGCAGGGTCATTATAGCTGCTAATAAGTGAGGAAACTGTTTAATGAGACAAAAAACAACAACTTGACTTCAAGTCACTAATGAAAATAAACATTTATGCCTAGTGGGTTTATTTGCTGAACAACTAAACAAGTAAAATATGGTACTTTTATCGTTCATTGATGTGTGTTTAGATAAAGCCAAATTTAACAAACTCTGAAAGAGTTATGTTTTGTCAATAAACTACCTAAAACAAATATTAATTTATGGCCCTTTTGTGTTTATGTTTATGTCTGCATTTTTGTTCATTGGTTCAGTAAATGATCTGCTTTTATCCGTGACCACTGTGGCAGTAAATGTGTCGCTTCCTTCAAGTTGTGGCATTCTCATAGATATGTAAATTAAGGGGGACAAGGACTCTGCCATCCACCATAAAATGTGTCTTTTTACTATTTTGCATAATTGATGTTCTGAAAAGAACTAACTTAGGTGTCTAGGACGTGCTGAAGGATGACTTTATAAGTTATTTTCATACCTCTCAACTGTCCAGATTTTCTTTGCCTCATATTTTTGGTCTGCTCTTCGTAAAATTTGTGGTTTTCTGGCAAATCACTGAGGACTGAAGTCACTAAATAATGACATGCATTTGACTTTCAGACTTCACATCCTTTAGAAAATGCATGCTAACACAAATCATGTTATTCTGACAAATTTTCTAAGCTTATAATAGCAATTTAAACTCTGTCCTTATTTTCGGGCCTCTGTCCTCAATTATTTTAGGCTTTGTCCAGATTTTTTGCACTAAGAAGTTGAGAAGCATGGTTAAGCCTCAAATTATATTATTTTCTATGAAGGATGCAAAAATGACCACCTCACTTCACTTGTCCATCTCCAGTGGCTCTGCCTTGTCCTTGGCACTAAAGCACTAGGGGACAGTTGAAATAGGTATTAGTACACAAAAAAGGGAAATGATCACCACTATGTAGGATCTAGGATATCCTTTTAGCACGGTAAAGGATAAACCCTTGTACATACTTGTATTTTTGTCCAATCAGGCTATCAGACTCCAGTTGTTACACAGATGGGAAACTGATTTAGACAATCACTACCACCAGATCCAGGCTGTAGCTAAGGTTATTAAAGTGATGCCCCTTTTTTATAATATGAATGAGGTACAACTATTTCGTTAGTGCTCTTAGATCTGAGAATTGATACAGCTGTACAGGCAGTAATTCAAAATCCATTTACTAACATGGCTGAGATATATCGGGTACAGGTCCAACAATAATTTTGATTGGCAAAAAGAAAGACACGTGCACACCAGGTGGCTAACTTGAGTAATTTAAACTCTAAACAGCATAGCATGGTGGTGATGGGGCAATAGATTATTTTGTAAAACAAAGCAATGAATACCAACAAATAAATAACAAATGTAATAAGTTTTCATGTGAGGTAAACTATCAAATTACTCCATTTATGATATGCATTATAAGTATAATAATATCAAAATACCAGGAATGTTAAAACATTCATTTTAAGCAAGTCCTATAGTTAACATATAAATGCAAGTAAGAGACAACTCTATATAGTGAACAATTGCTCGTACTACCTAGCGGAATTCCTGAGATGAAATGAACCAGTTCATTGTTATCTATTTTTAGTTTTCAGTAAAAAACGCTTGTTCTAATGACATGAGTGTGGCTGTATGTTGCTCTTGGCACTGAAAAACAGGACAGTGTTAGTTAACTCAAGGGGAAAAAAGAAATTTTAGTGCACAGAGCTAGTGCCTGAGGATGCTTTGAGCAAGTTTTATGTCATGCACTATTCATTGATGTAGCGTACCAATTGTCTGTATGCAAGCAAGTTCCAACATTATTCCTGATTTTTTTAGCTATGTTCTTTACTTTTTCCCATTTCTGTTTCTGTCTCATAAAATTAACTCTCTGTATAGTGAGGATAAAAGGCACAAAATTATATGAAATGATAATCTTGCATATTTTCTTTCTGCAGACAGTACCCTTCTAATTTGGAAATCCCAGAAAGAAAAGAGCAATTTTTTAAACTATGCTTCTGACTGTGTAGGATTTATAGTGTAAAACCTGGTACCTTCTCTGCTCATATTAGATATGCCACATGACAATGAATTGGTCACCATATCCACTGAGTGACCTTTAACCTCCTGGTGCTATAGGGAAGACAGAGAATGTACATTTTCCAGAACATTCTGAGTGCTAGATACATCATCAAAGGGAGTCCTTTCCATGTTTGTAGGCATATTCAAACAGTGTATTAATTAATAGGTTAGGAATTATATTCTGCTATTCTTATCACTTAATTTAAGATCCAATGAATGAGTACACCTTATAAAATCCCCTCCTTTCATTCCTCTGAGATGACCGATTACCATCTCTCTGTTTTATGATACAATCATGGCTGCAAGAACTAAGTGCTAAGTGAAGTCTCTCTTTCATCTTACTGAACTTTGAGGCTTCATTTTCATAGCACTAACACAGACTAACACCTTTACAGTCCCCAGGCAGAAGCTGATTTAATATGCTGAGCATTTCAAGGGCTCTTGCTTAGCTACCCCTCTGAATTTCCTCTGGGTTTAATAAAACATATACTCTAGACAGAATGGTAATTACCCTGTATTTGTTCATCTGCTCTTGTTTAATTTAATAATGAACATGGCAGTGTCAATAGTGTTTAAAAATCTACAGTTAAAATAAATTCGGCCTTTCGGCATACAGCAGCCTTCCTTTTGTAAGCTATGTATTATAGTGTATAATGCATGCTGATTTTCAAAATTAATCAGTTTATGGCTACACTCATTGTTATCACTTGTTTTCAGTTTGTTTATAATGATATTAGTTAGATAAGTGGGTCAGTAAATGGTAAAGCTCAGAACAATTATGATTGGTCTCTGCTTGAATGTTCTTTTCTTTATTCCGTTTGCTGATTTTGTAATAGGATGTTGTAGATAAATATAACGTCTATACATGGGAATCATCATTTTACTTCATAGATATACCTATCGTGTATTGTTGATAGCTGAAAGTTACATCTGCATATAGGTGTGCGTGCGCGCACGCGTGTGTGTGTGTGTGTGTGTGTGTGTGTGTGTGTTATTAATGTGTAACAGGAAATGCTTACTGAATTGATCATGTTAAGTGCCAATTACAGTAAGCTGTATGCTATCCACTTTAATAACTTATCTGGTTACTTAGTAACAGTTATGATGTGTTTGAATAACTGACATTAAATCAATATAAATGGAAACAGTTCATTGGTTAACTGAACATTCCATTGGGAGTGAATTATGCAAAAATTCCCAGAGGAGTGTTCATAACAATGACTCCTGTTGCAATTTTCAAAATACAAAAACAGCCGCATACTATAAGCATACTAGTTTACAATGCAAGTTCAATGTAATGCTGAAACTACATGGAAAAAAAAACTCACTGCTACAATCTGCTTTTTTTCATACATTTTAATTCCACTCCTTCCTGTTACCACAGCTGAAACAGGCATGGTTCTAAATGGCCAACTATGTTTTTTTTTCTAAACTGCACACTAATATGCCTAACACCCATCTCTCTTTTGTATATCACTTCAAATTTGGCTAGAGCATTTAAATTACACTCTTTCTTTAGCTGATCAGTGACAGACTTACCCCAGTTATAAAAGATCCACACCCCATCTGCCATCTTGCTTCTTCATACTTTGCAATTCTTTTCTGTTGTCTGAGTATAAATAATTCCAGTACTACATTCATGAACCAAGAACTTGACTTATATGTGATGATAGAAGATACTCTACATTTTTGATGCACAAGACTTGTCTCACATAATTTAACAAATCTACATAGAAACTAAATCAAACCATACTTCTCAACTGTACAGATTTTTCCAGACCATCCAGATTTTTGCCTCATATTTTTGGTCCATTTTTCATAAAATTGTGGTTTTCTGGCAAATTATTTGGTAAACCATTAAAGACTGAAGTTAGAAAATAATGACAGACAATTGAGTTTGAGACTTCATACCCTTCAGAAAATTCAAGCTAATGTGAAACCTGTTATTCTATCAACTTTTTAAGCTTGTGAGAGCAATATTTAAAAAAATGTCCCTATTTTTGGGCCTTTGTCTCACTTTTATTTATGGCTTTGTCCAGATTTCTTGTTCTAAGAAGTTGAGATGCATGTCAAAAGCACATTATCAAATGTTATAAATATGCATGTCTCTGCATAGTGCCACATTGTCTGAAATTCTGCAATGAGAAAAATAAAATAAAAAAAATAATATTAATAATTAGGGGACTTCTGGTCATGGCAGTTTATGAATACTAACATGATCATTTAGATATCCTAACACCATCACACTTCTGGAATATTCAGTAACACTACTATGGTTATGGGGCACTTTTTGGAAGAGCAAGGAGCTGCTGATGCAATTGGCTTGTGCTCAATGAAATTCAGGTTGTTAACTCATTAACATCTATGCAATGTGGAATGCCTTAGTAGCCTACACACATTGTTACATTCCAAAGCATTTTCTAGGAAAATCAACTTACAAACATAATGCAAAGAAATGCAAATATGTTGCAAACAATGAAAGCTATTCAAATGGCGCAAACAGCAATGTTATCAGTAAAGAGTCTTCTTTGCATTGATAACAGTACAGTCACAGTATTTATATCAATGCTATAATATATTATTATGAATACAAAACCAAAATAATATTTTTATCTAATGTTTCCCAAACAAATTGTCATATTTTGGAAACTGTATAACCTAGATGTATTTTTTCAACTTACTTTTGTTAGTTGGACATTTGCTTTCACATAACAACAAAAAAGTTCCTTCCTATGTGCATGCTTACTAAGATATTTCCAGAAAATTAAAAATTACATTTATTTGTATAATGAACAATAAAAATAACCCTGAATATCTCTCAACATGCACATCTTAGAGTGCAAATATCAATGACAGTTTTCTTCAGCATCATCTAAGGTTTCATCTGATGCCATGCAATAGTTTTTAAGAGACCCAGTTTTCGAAATATTACGTACATATGAAAACATTTAATATTTTCATAATTACTATCAAATAACTACCAATATTGCCAGTATAGTGTACTGTAATTGCACACTGACAATGTACGTTTCTTTCTCTTACTGGGGTATTTCACACTAAGCCGCTCAATAACATGTATGTCTCGCAGTTATGAAAATATGAATGTGAATATGAAAATATGAATAATGAGGTAAAATAAGTCATTAATTTGTTGAGTGCAGAACATCCAAGATTAACAGTCTTAGTACCATTATTTTAATTACATCTTGCACTTTTTAATGCTGCCTATTATTATTTTTTTTTAATTTATGATTCACTTAGTTAAGGATGACAGATCCAAAAATGTCTGAATGCCATAAGGAGCTATTGGTGTTAACTAGAAGAATACAAAAAAGGCACTATAGGCTTAAAGGAGTTAAATAAATGGAGAAAGGCAAACACGATTGTAGTGGGGTGCCAAGGGCAATGAACGAAGAGTCTGAAGAAATGGCCAATTGCTGAAATTCCCAAACAGTACCTAAAGGATCATCCAGGTTGTCTTGAAAAGATGACTCAATGTACAAGTTTTTAAAAAAATAAATTGTATATAAGGAATAATGAATGAATGAATGAATGAAGAATGAATAAAGAAAACTGAAAAAGCTTCAATGGGGAACTGCAAGCCAATAATGGAACTACAGACAGATAAATAATCATTTAATTGATAATCAGGTGAAGATTGACTTGCTAGAAAACAGACTAATAGATACTGAAGACTTGGCTTACAGGAAAAATATTCACTTAGTGGTTATTTGTGAAAGAGATAATGCAAAGGCTCAAATGGATTTCTTATTTGCACAATGGACTAACATTCCTTAGCAAGAGATGGTAATTGTTCCAGATGAAGTTAACAATCTGAAGAAAATGAAATAATTTACTGCTTGGTTTGCAGCTTTCATGATGAGGGAAATAATACTTTCCTAGTTTTGGCAAATAAGTACAAATCTTATGTGAGGAACCGCTGGGATATTTTCTGGGCAATTTCAGTAGCAAACATTATGGAAGAGGGATGCTCATTCTGTTGTGTCTCAAAGTGGATTTAAATGTCATTTTAAGTATATCAGGGTGTAGAAACTTTTTTGAATATACAGATGCATTGCAGGTAGTAAGAATGACCTGGCCCTATAACTGAGGACAATTTGGATAGCTCACAGCAATCATTGTTGGAGCAGGGAGATGATTCCAGTATACAACCTCCTGAGCCCTTTCCACTCTTAAAACACACTTGGCACACCAAGAGAAGGCAATATTAAAGAGCTGAACTGTCTCTAAAAGTTGTTTTGTCCTGCTGGAAACCCAATAATTTGTAAGCTAGATTGGACAGTGATCACTGAAAACTGACATTTGAGGTACTCTGCGTATCTGTTTAGCATACTAGATTCTATGCCTTTATTCATTTTTTCATCTAAATAAGGAGATGCTTGGAGATACAGTGTTAAATGTGTAGATCTTTTCATGTTTGATATGCTTTGACCAAGGGGTCTTTTGAATATAATGGGGAGAGGGAACCATGCAACTAGATTGGTAGCATTTATGACTGGCAATACAGGCATTTACATAGTTTCTATTTTCAGCCTGGGCCCTGCATTCATCAGATGGCTCAAACTTTACAGTGGAAGTCGAACAAGAGCAATTTTCAAAATAATGAACATCTTGACATGTTTGTTTATTTTTTTTACTGTTTAATGTCATTACATTGTTGTTAGAGAACGAAGAAGGGGGATTTTAAAAGGGAGAAATGAAAATTGTCTTGGAATTATTGCAAATAACTGGATAATGTTTTTCCCATTTTTCCTGAACATGTTTTTCAATATAAGGAGCAGAACCTAGGCTTCTCTAAAAATGTGAAACTTTTATGACATGAGATTACAAGAGTGTTCTTAAAAGTGTTTTCTATAGCTTGCAGGGCACCATATAGTTAAACCCAATGCTTTTTCACTTATTTATCAGTGTGTTAATCAATTAAAAAGAGCAGAGTCCATGGGTTTGCAACAATATGGCATTTGTAATGCTGAGAATTTATGAATATGTAACTAGAAGTTTTTTACTAGTCTCAAGGACATTACACAGACATTGAAGCCAGATAACCTTAGTTTCTCTGAGGTTATAACTGTAAGGTTACCAGTTATGAGTAATATGGGATATTTGTGAAGAAGGTAATTGATAGTTTACTAAGGTGACTTTTGCTAAGCTTTTGTCATAAATGCTGATGAGTTGATGAACCGAATTAAGAGAGCCCAAGTGTTTTCATATATTAAGAACCATATACCCCAAACAGTTCGCCCCCAGGAGACTCACACTACAGAGAAACAATCTTTTAAACTAAACAAGTGGAGTTATGTGCTGGGATATCTGTCTGTGAAGGCAGAGAAAATGAGGATTTATTTTGTTTCAAAAAGGTTTTGGATTTATTAATAAGGTCCAATCAGGCAATGGAGAGGCTCATTTTATGGCAGTCAAGGTCATTTATCAGGGAAGATCACTAATCATAGTTGTTTTATATATTATATTCCACCATTTACATGCTGAACAGACCTAAAGTGAATCCTAATGGAAATTATACATTTTCAGAAAGGGATTCTCTTATTAATGGATGACTGGAATTTGGTAACAGATGTTAAGGGTGTTTAGGCATTCTTGGTGTCCCAGTTAGGGAAGCATGACAATGTCTTTTTTTACACATTAACTTTGGTAGGTGTTTATTTTTTGCAGTACTAGATACTTGCTATGTTGGTTCTGTCTTACACTCCACAGTGCATCAATTTCCCATCAGCCCTCTTCTCACTCTTTATGTAACATTCCCTGGATGACTCACTAGCTGAGGTCACCAGCGACACTTTTGATTGGTAAGGTGTGTTAGTGGGGGAAGACTGGATAACCATCATAGCTGCTTCATGGAAGTGACTTCCTTAGTTCTGAAAACAGCACTTGTTATGAGATTCAGCTACTGGATTGTCTCCACCCATGGCCCTAGGATGGAGATGTCACCAAGTCTACTCACAGGCAGCTAGTCCAGCCTCCACTCAACCAGAGCTGGAAAGGCAGATGCTCTCCACCATTCATGTCCTGCCCCCCACAGGATATACACTCTCCTCCTCCCTACCAGCACTATCAGACACCTGAACTGCTAATCAAACTTGGGTCACATGAGTTATAGTCAGAGCTTCATCTGACTGTCAACAGGCTGGCTAAGTTAAGTAAACATTACTAAATTTATGCCCATTGAGGGATTTGTATATTTGCTACTTTTCAGCTTATAAAAGGTATTTGAGACTTGACAGGGTATCACTCTCATGTGAACTTCTTATATTTACCAGTCCGTTGAAAGAGATTCTACTTGGCTAGCTGATGATATATCGATTATGCTGATTTTGCAGATGCAACACATAGCTCTACAGAGGCATTGTCAAGTCAGTGTCTCATTTTATAATAACTCCTAGTAGTATAATAAATGGTTTAATAGGCAGGATGAAGGATTGTGTGTGGCTGATCCCTATGCTTGTTAGAAGTTCTGAATTGCTGGGATGTGTGGAAGAACTATTTAAAAACAGCATTATGCCAATACAGAATCAAGATTAGAGAGTGCCGGCTATATGAAGGACATGGCAGAGATGGTTATTAGGAAATCATGAAATACATGCTTGAGGATTTGAAGGAGATTTGAAAGAAGCAGACAAAGAAATGAGAGCTCTATAAATTAATGGAGGCTAAACTGGGTTATAACACTGATTACCTTAAATGGAAGGGCTTTTAGGTTTCTTCAGAGATGCAAAAATAGTTAAAAAACAGTTAACTTTGCACTTATGTTTGGAATGAGAAGCCTATTAGGTAGAGAGGATCCGCAGGTCACATTCCGATGTGTTGCTTATTGTTCCTTTAAAAAAAAAACACTATGTGTTGGTGATTTTTAGATACTGTTACAATTATGGTATTTAGGACCTGAGCAGCCAAATGATTTTAAGAAAAATTGACAGATTTCTGGAAGGGCTACTCCTATCAAAGTTAGAGCTAAATGAGATTGGGTGTTTTATAGCTCCATTTTCTGAGATGGGAATCAGGATTATGCTGAGGAGCTCCTGACAGATGACTCTCTGGATCCAGGTACTATTACTGCAGAGGTTTACTAATAGAGAAGAGAGTGTCTCCTAGAGATGCTAGAACAGCTGTTAAATAGTGTTTTGAGGACCGCAAAGGTTTTGTCCTATTGATATAAAGCTATAATATCTGCAGTTCTAAAAATTGGGAAGGACCCAGTGCTTCCAGAATCTTCTAATCCCATATTTATTCTTAATCAGAATCCTAAATTGTTAGCTAGGATACTAGCATCAAGCTTATTACTTGGTATATTTAGACAGGTATCAATAGATTG
This sequence comes from Protopterus annectens, assembly GCF_019279795.1. Taxonomy (NCBI): domain Eukaryota; kingdom Metazoa; phylum Chordata; order Ceratodontiformes; family Protopteridae; genus Protopterus; species Protopterus annectens. The sequence continues at coordinate 718,395,716 of NC_056734.1, forward strand.
CTTCCCCTTTGTTTGACTGGCACGCCTAACAGCAAGTCACATTTTGTTGATTTTTTAATATCAGAGAAATTAAAATGCCTGTCTTTGTGGGGAAACACCCAATTTAAGAGCTTAGGGGTTTAGCTGGCCTCATCAATATAAGACACAATATGTGGAAAATTGTCTCCATGGACTTTGATCACAGAGTTTCTGCTTTAGTGGTGTTTATACTGCCCTGGGTTTTATTTTTAAAATTTTCAATTTATCTTGGTCACGAGTTCTTTAAGTGGCTAAACAAACAGGCTTAATCTATTCATTAAAGAGTAGTAACAGGGCCAGAGTAGACAGGTTTTTTTTTGCATTATTGGAGAGCAAAACAGTGAAGGGTTTTTGTTGCTAGAGTACTCCATGTCATGCCACTTTTTGGGAACTACTGGGTAATGTCTGCTAAGGCATTGTTCTGTGAAAAGGAGCATCGAAACATTCAGATATATTTAGAGGGAGATTCAGAAACATTACAGTGATCGATAGAAAGGTTAGAAGAGAATGAGCAGAAAGATGTGGAGAGTCCTACTGAATATTATTTGAAGAAGGAATTTAGACATTGTCACATACACCAGTGGTTTCAAATACATCAGTTGCTTAATGATCCTGAAATGATTTTGTTGCATCAGGCATATCATAGTGTTGGTTTTGAGCTGCAGGATTATTTAGTATTTAGAGTTTCAACTAATTTATTGATTAAAATTAAGCATTTAATAAAGAGCTGCTCTATTCACTCTTAATGGCTTAATTTTCTTTAAGAATCTCATATGGAGAATGAAGTCACAGTTATATTATTAGTAAAATGTATGCACAGTTACAAGGAATTAGCCATTCTTTATAATCAAGAATAATGAGACTACTACATCAACAGATGAATGAAAGTGTTATGCAGAGTTCATAAGCTGGCAACTAATCAAGGGAATTTTGGATATTTGGCTGGAAGTGCCTGCATCAGTATTTTCTTGATGTGAGAAGGTTCAGTGAGCCATGCCTTGTGGTGCTGAATACTTTTTGCAGGTGTAAATGGATAAGATTGGTACATGGATGCATATAACATGGAGCTGTCAATCTATGTGAGTTTAGACTACAATTATATTCATTATTTGAATTGTAACCTAGCAGCACAGGTCTGTCACTCTTGATATATTTTCTATGCATTCCTCCATGGGCAAAGTATGCCGAGCATGAATGGACTTTTGAAGGTTAATTTTGTTGCTAGCCAAAAAGGGTGATTGCAAGATAATGGAAGACTATACTTCCTCCCAAACAGATTATCTGCATTTGTTGTTAAAGGATTTTGCTCAAAGAGAATCCTAGGGTCTTGAGTTGCCTAGACATAGCAGCATGAGTAAATGGTTACCATGGAGTCAGTGCTATGCAGACTCCTAACCACTGTATGGGAAAGGATTGTGAGTCTGTATGTTTTTTTTTTATCTTTTTGAGATAACACAGTTAATTTAACATTGTAATGGAGTATAAGTGTGCACTTTATGGCTGTGCTCCTAAAGCTCATTATTTTTGCTTGTTTAAACTTAAAATGTTATTGTGGTCCTATAGTATGATGAGCCATTTTGTTTTCATGCTGTTTTTAAGTAATGTCGACTCTTAAAGATAATTACAGCATGTTAAGATATCAGAGTTTTGCAGCCACTGGAACTGCAGTGCAGAGACTAGGGATGTAGGTTTGTTGCTCCATGCCTGTAGTGGTGGTCCTGTCAAAAACAGAGTGGGTGGGAGCATGACATACAAGGGAAAGGCACGGTAAGCCTTCTAGCAGCACTAGTGCCAGTGTTAGCCACCAGGGAGGTCAGGACCTAAAAAACAGAGATGCTATTATAGTCTGAATTGTATGATGCAGATGGGTACACAAACATGTCCATTGCATTGAATGATGCCTCCCCTCAGTCATCTCTTGCCATCCTGCTGGGGACTGCCAGTACACAGGAGAAAATAATGGGTCCAATACCAATATAAGGACTTGTAGAGGAAAGAGCTCATAAGGGGAAATGTTGCCACTTTGACATATTTATTGCAGCTTAGATTCATAGATTCATAGTCATTCCAAGACCACTTAAGCTCATGACCATTCTCCCTTAGCCAGTACCCTCCCTCAGGCTGTACCTCCTTTCTCCAGGAGGGTGATACCAATCAATCCTGTATTAAATTTATGGCTAACAGTCCAGTCACTTACTATGTCCTAAGAGCATAATCTTGTTATGTTTAAAGGAAGATTGAGTCTTACTGCTTTACATGTAGAGGAAGTTTATTCCAGGGGTTTGTGAGGTGCTTGTTTATAACATGCCCCTCCACAGTATTTTATTTATCTGTTGGTTAATATATAGACAGGGGTGGCTCATGCTATTGGGCTGCAGGACTGCTGCCCCCTCCCCAGCTGTACAAAATAAAGGAAAAATAAAAACAAAAGAAAACATAAATAAACAGCAAATACAAGCATTTCCCAAGTCCGGACTGCTACTGAACCAGTCCAGAGCATGTGTGTAGTCCGGACTGCTACTGAACCAGTCCAGAGCATGTGTATGTGTGTGTGTGTGTGTGTGTGTGTGTGTGTGTGTGTGTGTGTGTGTGTGTGTGTGTGTGTGTGTGTGTGTGTGTGTGTGTGTGTGTGTGTGTGTAATGCCCCAGTTAAATATACCTGGTGACTAGACTCAAACCCTGTACCTTGGGAGCAGGTAGCAAGAGCTTGAATTCCCTACCCACCACCACGTGTGAAATTTTTATTGTGTTCTGTTCCTCATAAAATCTGTGGTTTTCTGGATTTTTAATTCACTAAATATTGACAGGTATTTGAATTTCAGACTTCATATTCTTCAAAAAGTACATGACAACACAAAACCTTTTATTCTAGCAATTTTCTGTTTATAAGATTAATATTTTAAATTTGTCCCTATTTTTGGAGCTGTATTCCCACATTATTGGCTTTGTCCAGGTTTTTTGTGCTAAGAGGTTGAGAGCTATAGTGAGAACTGAATTCACTGAATATGTTTGGGGGCTGTATTCTGTTGTTATTGGCTTTGTCTAGGTGTTTGTGCTAAGAGGTTGAGAGCTATGGTGAGAACTGAATTCACTAAATGATAGCCATTTAAGTTTCAGTCTACATATCTTTCAAGGAACAGCTGATTTGGCATTGTGGTATGTTACTCTGACTGTAGTGCACAGGGTCCTGAGTTCAAGAATTGGTAGTAAAATGCATGGTGATAACACAGTATTTTATTCTAGCAACTTTCCAAGATTATACAAGCAATGTTTAAAATGTGTCCCTAGTTTTTGGGCTTTTGTCCCCCCAATAAATTTTGGCTTTTTCCGGATTTTTTGTGCTTCAAAGTGGAAAGATACAGTTGAGTGTCGAGTGGATTTTACAAGGAGCTGTGAGCTTGAAGAGAAGTTTAGTGCTGCTTATGGTGTCTGCTTGCATTGTTAATAGCACAACAGGTAGTAAAATTGCTTTTGATGCAGAAAGCTGTGGGTTCTACTCCCAAAGTATGTAGATGCATTGCTGATACAGTACTATGTTGTACTTTTAAAGGGGGTGGATGCTGCAGTCATGAGAATGTCCTCTTTGGTGGAGATACCTAGTACCGATGAACCTGTTATCAGTTTGCCATCCATTCCCTATTGCAATATTACCAGCTTATAAATTTTTAAATGTAACATAGGCAATTTATTTCTCAAGGGCAACATGCACTTTATTTGTAGATGAAACAATGAAATATAACACTGTTTGCTAGCAGCAACCACTTCATTACTTACATATCTCTTTAATGTGGAATTATTTAGATGACTTTTACTTCTGCAGAGATTGTGCATATTTACTGATACTGGTGGATTGTAGAAGTTTGAATAGACTTTTATGATGGAAATGTTCTGAATTGGGCAGTTTTGTCATTATTGGTGCATGCATTTTGTTTCATTGTTTACTGGAAAAATGTTCAAAGCAATACATTTAAAACACCCTGTACTGTATTATACAAGGAATATAATTTAATACAATCAGGAAGGTGTATCAAAGAACACATGTATGTTTCCTGTGCAAGGGGCCATGATTTGAAAACAGACCAAAGTTAATCTTTATCTGCCACTGGCCAAATGTATTTTCTTTGAATGTGGGTTTCAATGCTGTTTCAATGAATGTGAGTTTCAAGGGCAGAGAAGTTTTAATGCTAACTCTATTTTCATTGTGAGAATGCGTTGCTTTGTTTAGCAGATGTCTATTAGTATTTGTGCTGTAAAATGTAAAAACTTTTAAATGAAATCCATATCATCGTAGAAGTATAGCAGTATGCACTTTACAGTGTTTATGGCAAATGGGGAGAAATAGCCAAGTAATAGGACATTGGAATAGCTGCAGGGGGAGGCCCCATTCGACCATGAGTTTGTGAGGGGGGGGTGGCAAACTCAGATAGCCCCGGCTGAACTATACCTCTTAACTGTCCATATTTTTGCAGAATGAATAGATTTCTGCTTCGTATTTTTGGTTTGGTCCTCATAAAATTTGTGGTTTTCTGGCAAATCATTTAGGAATGAAGTCACTAAATAATGATAAACATTGAGTTTCAGACATCATACTATTCAGAAAAATGCATGCTAAAGCAAGACTTTTTATTCTGTCAACTGCCTAAGTTTATACAAGAGCAATTTTTAGTACTGTTTATATGTTTCCCCAATATATTTGGCCTTGTCCAGATTTCCTGCATTAAGAGATTGAGAGGTACGTGCAAATAAATCGCTTTATAGAATTAGGTATATCCAAAACTCTCAGCTGTCCCCAATTTTGGCTCAAAATGTTGCTCTCCCCCTAATAATCCCTCTGCAAAATGGCAAATTTTGAAGAAAACGTGGAGAGTTTCAATTAATAAATAACTGTAATGATCAGAGTTATAGATTACTTTTAATTTCAGAAATGCATGTAGATTCTCTTATTTTGTCAGCTGCTCAAGTCAACAATACTAATATTAAACAAGTGTCCCTTCTTTGACAGGTTCCCAGCTGTATTGTTTGGCTATTTTATATTTTTGCATCACATTTTTGGTCCGCTTTTTATAAAATTGTGGTTTTCTGGCAAATTAGTGGAAAATCATTAAAGATTGAAGTTATAAAATAATGACATACATTTGAGTTTCAGATTTCATACTCTTCAGAAAATTCATACTAATGCAAGATTTACTATTCTATTATCTTTCTAAGTTTATAAGAGCAATATTTAAAAATTGCCCTTATTTTTGGGCCTTTGTCCCACTTCTGTTTATGGCTTTGCCCGGATTTCTTGCTCTGAGGCTGAGAGGTATGTCAGGGCCATCACCGTCACCTATCGACATTTCAAATTGTGACATACTTGTTGCACCCCACTCCTCCACGTAGTGACTCTGGATGTGTCCAGGCAAGGCAAGGTGCAGTTATGCAGTATAAATTTGCTTTTCATCTATCCTTGATTTTGCAGAATGTTCTGGTTTTCTGTAATATTTTTATACTGTTGATTTATGCTTCTTCTTATTCAATAAATGCATGTTGTTGCAGTGCCTATTGCTCTGTGTTTAAGTAGCAAAGCTTTAATGACCATCAGGTAAGCTTGTCTGAGACTGTAAGATGCAAGTAAGCTTTAATAAGCATACTGTTAAAGAATTACCAACGTAGAAAGTCTTTTTGTTGTTGCCATGCAGAGAATATTTACATAACTAGATAGTGTATAAACCTTAGGTATTGAAATGCATATGACAGTATTTTTAATAAAGGATAGGATTGCAGTATTTTCAGAATGGCATTGCATATGTTGGAGACTTGCAGTCATCTTTGCAGGCTTTACCCATAAACTAAACAGAATACCAGTCTATCATGTGTGGTCCATACCTGTGCAGTAATCCTTTAAGCAATTTATCTTGAGCTTGTTTCTTGTTTGCTGTTCATTTTTTACTTTGATCATGTTTTCCCCATGAAACAAGTAGATGGTTGTTACCAGGCTCAGGCAGCAGGTCTTTTTTGGGTAAGAAACATTTTTACAAGTGGGGGTATCACAGATATTGCTACTTTCAGCATGTTACTTGGTACTTTTATAAAGCTGAATATAAATTATAATTAGAACTGCAGTGCAAGGAAAAGTGGTTTGAGTTGAGTGCTGCTTGTTTTTTTATATTTGATTTTGACTGGCATTCCAGTAATGTATTTAAAAAGTAATTTATTTTTTCATGCCTCACAACCTTTTTGTTTCCATCTAGATATTAAGTAAGCTGTTATGTAGCCAATGCATTGAAATATTTTTTTTCTTCTACACTTAATTTTGTCTTGATTGGACTCTTATAATGATGGTTTGGCACCCAGGGCAGCATATTTAATTAAATTCCCAGTTTTTGTGGTTTTGAGCATAGCCCGATCCCTTTCTAGTTGGCCCCACCCACTCTCATTGGCTCTACCCATTCAGCTGTCTCCTGCAGCCCCCCTTTGATTTGAAGTCACCAGCTGCCACTGTATATAGATCCCTGGTTCTTGTATTGTAGAGATATTGGACTCATGCAATGAAACAGGAGGTCCAGGACAGTCCAGTCTCTAACAGTGTGGAAAGCAAGACAGACAACTCTCCTCAAAAGCCTATGACACTGAATAAAGGGATAGATTCCAGCCCATCTTGGTAGCTCAAGGACATTAGGTCTTTGGTAGTTTTGGTCAGGAACATTTTGGTTCATTATTCTTGTTTAATATGTTTTTTATTTATTTTACAATTTGGTTACTGAGTGGGTGAGCTGATCCAAAGACACTTTACAGCCACGAGCTGGCTATAAAAGTTGCAAGGTTAATAAAGAAGCATGCAGCATTGATTAAGTTAAGAATGCAGTTTATAATTAAATAAAGGAAGATTACTATAAATTTAAGCCTGTACACATTGTAATACAATTTGTAGAAGCTGTAGTTACATGTCATCTGACAATAATACACATTAGAATATATCTTCAGTATTTACAAGATATATAAGGAAACAGAATAAGCATGTTGTACATCTGTACATTTGTTTATGACTTACATGGGTTACATTAGTTAACTTTGATAATAGTCATTGTTTAACTAGTACCATGGAAACACTTGCACCTGGCTCCTTTGAAAAGGAAGTCTTTGAGTGATTTATGAATGCACCCAGTGTTTTATTAGCTTTAACTTCAGCTGATAAGTTGCTCCATAGTGCTGGAAAGAAGAAAGCATTTTCAACAACGGCTAATTTGTAGTATGGTCTAGCTAGGGTAAGATAATGATCTTGCTTGCCTCTCAGAGAGTAGTTTTGATCCCTGGAGGGATAGTTAAGTTCCCAGAGGGGGGCAGCAGCCCATATGTATTAGCTTGACTAGTACTGTACTTATAAGAAGAGCAGCTTTACTAGTTATCGAGAACAAGTGAACTTTCTCTAATATGGCACAGTGATGTGTATTTTGTTCTTCAAGTAATGCACATTTACACATATTAGTCTTTGCAGTTTGTATCTTTGGGTATTCTGTGATCACTGCAGAGCAATTAGGAGTAAAGCACATTCCAATTTAGGAAACAGGATATTTTTGGCTATAGATTTTCCAGAAGAAGGAGAAAGGATGTGAGATATGAGCTAGCATAGTTTTAGCTGGGAGAGAACTCAACTTTAAAAGAAACCAGGTGTCTGTATGAGTTTTAAAATTAGGGAATGGGTCTAGTGTTAGCTGTAGATATTTTTGTTCTATTACAATAGGAATTAAATCTCCTTTATGGTCCATAAGCTTAAGTTTTGGTAATGAGGCAAGCTTGTGTGGGTTAGCATAAAACATAGCACTGGTCTTTGTGGGATTAATTAATAAACTGTTTGAATGTAGCCAGATGCACAGCTTTGAGAATGTGTGTTGAATATTTGTTTGCATTTGTTTGCAAGGATTGGTGAGATTTGTCTATAACTTGTAACAGAATATCCAGTGCATATATTATAATGTTTAGTTTGGGGAGGTCACAGGGCAAAAGATGTCATTAATAAATAAGGAGAACAGCAGTGGTCCTAGTACTGAGCCTTGTGAGACACTGGTATTAAGTCTGCTTGTTTCTGAGAGGGATTTATGAAAGTAAACTTGAAATGTGCTATCTTTCAGGTAGTTTTGGAGCTAAGCAATGACATTGTCTCTAAAGTTTAGTCTTTTAAGTTTGTATATGAGCAGGTTATGGTTAACGGTTTCAAACACCCGAGTCATACCAGCAAATTTATCAGTGGCAATAAGACCATTATTCATATTACTGCACATATAACATGCTGCTGAAATTAATGTTGACGGGGTGCTAAAGGAGTTTCTGAAACCTTGCTGTTGGTGTTAATATGCTTGAATAGTTGTTTATGTAGGAGTTTCTCAAATATTTCGGTTATTGGACAAAGGCTGGAAATCAGTTTGTAGTCTTTCGTATTTGAAGAAGAGTGCACTTTGGGAAGTGGAATGAGAATAGAATGTTTAAAGGGAGGAGAGAGAACAAGGTAGCGGTGAGAGATAAGCTGAAGATCTGCTGCTAGACTGAGAAAATTGGGGTGGAATTTACTATGAATGCTGCCTGTAGTGTGCAGTTTTAAGAAGATTTTTTTTAGTTTTCTTGGTTGATATGGCTGACAAATGAAAGATTGCTGCACAGTCATCTAAAGGGTAAAGTTGAGTAAGGAATGGCTTTGGCTGTATTAGTAACAGTTCTAGTTGTGACGCGTTTGGATTTGATTGATCTTTTTTCTAGTCTTTCCTCTGTCCTTCATTTGTTGTTTCATTTCATTAATAAGCCATATGGGATTGACCTTTCTCTAAATCTTCTTTTTAAGATAGGAAACAGGGTTTCTTGTTAGTGGGATATAGTGGTCCATGAAAACAAAAACGGACAAAAATATCGTTAATCACTGAAATTACTGCACCCTGCAATTACAGTGTCTTATGTACATAAAGGCTCTCAGTCATAAAATATCAACATTTGCAAGCAGAAACAAGAAAATGTGAACGAATGATACCCAGACAATTCCAATAGTAGAAGGAGCAACAGGAATAATAATAAAGAATTTAGAGTCATACTTAAATATGCTACCAATACATGTAACCTCATATAAACTCCAGAAGGAGGCAATCGTGGGTACATTACAGGTGCTGAGAAGAGTACTCTGGGCTAACATCAAAGATGAAGTAATAGTAATTTCATGAATTGTGATCATACTCTGACTTAGAAATGGGGAACCATTCATATCATGGCATTAGAAACCCTCAAAATTTGGAGAAACTAAAAAAAAAAAAAAAAAAAAGAAAATATCTATGTAAAGTATTTTGAGGATGTGCCAGGTCAGTAAGTACTGAGCTTTCTATACAGGTTCTACAAATAGTGGACTAATTCATAAGATTCTAACTACTGTAAGAAAAAAAAACAGAAGCAGCTGTTAATGGGATGGCCGCAAATGGCTATTTATTTGTATTTTATGTGAAACAAAGTTGCACCCCCTCCCTTTTTAAGTCTAGCTGGAAGGTTCTTATAGCTTGCTGTAGTATTCTTAGCCAATGACTCTTAGATACAGAATGTGATCGCTTGCAGTGGCTCCTGAATTCTATTGCCAGGGTTCTTACAGGGTCCTCCATGTTCTGCCATATTACCTCTCTGTTGTAATCTTTAACCTGGCCTCCTATAGCCATTAGATTTATAATTAAATCTTATTACATAGCTGTTGAGCACTACACAATCAAGACCCATCAAATTAAAACAGACTGTGGCTCTTTGTTTCCCTGTCCTTCAAGTGAGGTCATCAAGTAAAGGGATGTAAGTTGTCCCCTAGAACAAGGCTAGATGGATCAGATAGACCATACAGATGTTTATCTGCCTATCTGACTGACTGAGGATCTGTCAAATCAGCTGTCTTCTCTGAATATATCTTGTGAATCTGAGGCTTGTTCCAGAGGGATCTTAGGAATCACTTGTTCAGAAAGCTTTATTTCATTCCTTGGGTAAATCTTCATATAGTTAATTTCTGATCAGCCATTTTCATGAGAACATCTACAGTGCTTAAAATTATGCTGCTATGGTCATTTATATTTAATTTTGTATGTCTCATGTTTGTTTTAATTGTTTATCGCTTTTGTAATGTTAAATTAAGTTCTTTAAATAAAGGAAAATGAAATGCAACAAATATCTCCTCAAAATGTGTTTGTTTAATGGTTTTGTCCTTAATGAGTGGTTTACAGCACTGGTGACACCCTTCCATAAGGGTAGCCTTACAAGCAAACCAGGTAATTACAGATCTGTTGGCATTAAAGGCCTCATCTGCAAGGCCTTAGAACATATTATAATTGAATGGCACGTTCAGGCAGAAACAAACTGGGAGTAAAATGACCAAGAACATCCTTGCATCATGATGTCATCAATATGAGACAGCTACCTTATAAATATAGGGTGTTTTAAACTTTGTGCAAATGTTACTGACGAAACAGTGGTTAGCATTGAAACCAGTTTAATGGCCTTATGCCTGTATTATGGAGTAGAATAATGAAGGATTTGCATCGTCTTACTCCCAGTTTGTTTCTGCCTGAATGTGCTGAGTTGCTTGTTTTTCACCATTTTGTTCTGGGCTCATGCACATTCTCTGGTTTAGTTCTCAGGTCGTGTAACCTTTTGTGTGTGTGGATTACATATTCTACGTGACCTCATATGTTGTGATATCAAGACTTTTGTTGACTTGACCTCTGCTAGTTTGGCTTTCTTAAAGGCAGATCTTGTCTATTTAATGCAGTAAGGGTTCTGGAGGCTGTAGATGGTAGCCATGCAGTGCATGTGACACATCTTGACCTGGCCATGACCTTTAACAACACTCCACAAGCTGGTATCATACAAAAGTTAAATGCTTTAAAAATTGACCCATATGTGGTAAGATGGATAGCAAACTGGCTGAAAGAGAACCCAAACAGTGTGAGCTGCACGTGCCTCATCAGAAAGTATGAAAGTGACCAGTGGTGTCCCTCAGGGATCGATGTTTAGATCTCTTCATTTCAGTATTTACATTTCAGGTCTCCCAGCAGACAGCCAAGACCACTGGCTAATAAAGTTTGGTAATGATTGCAAATTGGGGGTTATAATATTAAGCCACCATTTGACACCCAAACCCTCTAGGATGAAGTCTCATAGAAACCTAATAGTGTACTACAAATGGGCTGAACCTAATTGCTGTTTAAACATCACATCTCTACAAACTGAAAATGTCATTAGGGACTAGATACTTGGGTAGCAAGTTCCCTTTCTTTTGACTGTCATGTGATAATGCTTGTCAGAAAATTATTTTTATTTAGCCCAGCTGATTGTCAAAGGAATATCATCAAGGTCTAAAGAAGTAATCACTTCCTTATACTCAGCATTGATCGTGCCAGTTATTGAGTACAATGCCCCCTTTAGGAGCCTCTCCTTATTTTTTAACTTTCTTTAAGTAAGTGCAAAGAGATAAAAATCTATTCTGAAATATATTCTCCTGATGCTTAATTGTATTTTAACTATTTTTAGATTAGTTATACAGCTATAAACAGCTATAAATGTCAATGAAAGCTTGACTTTCTGCTATAGTGCTTGCTGCTAATCTCCTCTCAATCCCTATCATGTTTAGATGCTCTCCTCTCTCTACTCTTGTTTTGCTTTTCACATTATACCTCACTCTTACAAATTTCTTCTTTTATCTTCTTGCTCTTATCTCACTGATGTTCTAAAAGCCCCCATTTCCTTAATCAGATTGTCTCTTGGTCATCCTGTTTTGCTATATTCTTTACTGACTGCAGTGGGAAAACCAGCCTTATGGATTAACCCCACTCCATTCAGCCTCACTAAACATGGCTTTGCCATGGTTTCCTGCCACCATTCCCACCCACCCATATCATATAATGTCTATTTATTTAAGCCTCTCCCCTTTATCAAACCTCCCAATACAATAATATCACCAATATTGGTATCTACCCACTTCATTACCCATCTGTATACATTTCTCTGCAACTCTGTCCCCTTATTATTTCTACTTACAATCGTCTTCAAAACATTTTAATATCCTTTCTTGTTTTAATCTAATGATCACCCAGAAACTTTATTTACCTTTAACTGTCACCATGAAATTTCTTACTATCCTATCTGCTATATCTCTCCTCACTTTTCTTTCCCTACTAACTCATCTTAAAAACACGTTTCCAAATACTAAATACCATTATATGAAAGAGAAAATATCCATCTACCTTAGAATTACCACTATAACACATAGATTATAATTTCTCAGCCATCTAAAATACATTACAAAACAGCAATACCTCACACAAATTTATTTCCTCAGTTCAACCAACACCCCTTATAACAAGCTCAAAAACCTGCTTTGCAAACTGTACTATATAGCTTCCAAATTAAAGTGAGGTGGCCACATACATTTAAACCCTGGTCCTAATCACAGTACTTCCCCTACTATTACAACTTCAGGTCCAAATCTAAATAGTAAACTGTTAAATATTGCTTGTATCAACCCAGGCAATATAACTAATAATGGACCCAACTGGAGGCATGGCTTACAGTAGAACAACCACATACTGTATTACTGTCTGAAACTTGGACAAAGATAGCTTCTGCCCATCACCATATATATATATATATATATATATATATATATATATATATATATATATATATATATATATAGATCTATGGCAAAATAATAAATTACCATAATGTTGAGTTGCAAAATGGTGAGATGAAAACAACAAAAATTTATATTGACAAACGTCTGGATTGTTATAATTTTCACCGCAAAATAAATCAGTTGGCCAATGTGGTGAACTTTGCTCTTTTGTCCACTGTAGTGCAATCTTGGAGTTGGTATACTTAGTTGGGGGGGTGTAGGTGGTGAAGGCCTCCACTTGGGTGGGTTTTATTTGCTTTGGTTTGCTTTTTATGTTTTGTTGGCTGATTGTTTACTTACCAGGGGAAAATTTACAATGATCCAGACGTTCGTGAATATAAACTTATGTTGCTTCCGTCTCACCGTTTTGCACCTTGACATTATGGCAATTTGTTATTTTGACATAGATCCATATATATATATATATATATATATATATATATACACACACACACACACATATATATATATATATATATATATATATATATATATATATATGGATCTATGTCAAAATAACAAATTGCCAATATATGTGTGTGTGTATATATATATATATATATAAAACTATCATATACACTAAGACAATTGAACAGGTAGTAGACATGGAGGTTGATCTGTTTTACTTATCAAACAGGTCCCTTGCCTAGTGATCAAAGAAATTAAAACTGGATCCTTTTCCAGGTCATAACAGGCAAGCATATGCCCCTTCATATTACATCATTATACATCCCCCTCTTTCTAGTATCAATGTAGTGCAACAAACTATACTAGAAATATGACTCCAAGTGTTGGAGGCTTGAACTTCAATGCTATAGGAGCTGAAGCCACAAAACTGAATAAAATGCTTATTACCTATGGACTACAACAGTTAATAAAACCACCCTACCAGACCAAAGAACCAAACAGATAACCAAAGTGCCCTTGATCTCATCACCACTATTATGAAATATAGATGTACGAACATAGCCGTACTACCAAACAGTATGAATGATCACTGTCCTGTAATCTCTCATTGCTTATTCAAACCTGCTAGAGGTCCCCCACAAATAATAAAGTGCTGCCCTTTTCCACAACATAAAATCACATAACTGAACTCACAACTAGATAACTTAGACTGGTCCCACCTGCATACCATTGAAGATCCCATACCCATACTATCATACTTCACCAGCCGAGAGAACACATATTACAAAACACAATATTCACAAATGCATTTTCACAAATAGCTTTTTCAAGTGAATTTAAAAACATACATCGTTTACTCCTTTAAACAACCTGTTTAAATCACATAATCAATTAAACACAAATAATTTACATTCTTAAAAAGACAACACATAAAAAGATTTTTTACTTAAAAAAAATTATAAAATACCTTAAATAAATCCATGAGGAGGGGAGTTTGGCATAATGATTAAGGTGCTCACCTTACAGACACAAGGTGCTAGGGTTGATTCTCACTTGGGGTAACTGGCTAGGCTTAAAATGTCCCACAAGGGCAGTTAGCCTAGTACTAAACTATGAACTATGAACTTATAAAACATCAATGACACAAATATCTTTGCTTGAGTACTGGCTTCAAAGAAATCATTCCATTCAATCCTGGTGGCAATGTAGCATTAAAAAAACAAAATCCAGTTTCTTTCTCTGACTTCAGTATCATTTTGTAAGTCTCTTCCTTCTGGATTCTCCATAATTTTCTCTAAAACCAAAAATTTGAAATAATGCCCTGATGTCTCATGTATTTTATATTGGGAAAAACAGTAGTTGCTTAAAGGATATAATCTATTAACATCTTTTAGATATAGATAAAGGTAAAATAGAAAATGCATTGGCAAAATATGTAATGCGTGTAGAGAAAGACATTGTATTCTCAACCTTTGGAATAGACTCTGCCTGCTGCAAATTAAGCAATGTGATAAACTATCCTCCTTCAAAGAGGACCTGGGTGATTTGATGGGTGCTAACCCCCCCCCCCACTTGTCTAGCTTTACTCTTTTTGAGAGAGCAGTTTGGTTTAAGAGTGGATGCTGGCAAGATATACATAATTGGAAGACTCAGTTGCCTTGAATCTCCTATGAACATCTTCAAGGAAACAAAAGTGAGTTTTACTTTTGTTTTCTTTTTAAATGTACAACCTCATCATTTTTCATAAACAAGTATAGTTTTGTAGCAGTGGGGTTAGGGATACTTATTACTTTGAAAAAATACTTGCTTTTGTTCTTTTCAGTTCAGTGTTGCAGAGGTTGCATTTATATAGTTTACTTACTTTGTATGTGTAAGAATTACCACTTACTTATGTTTTCTGGAGGACACTAAACAGTCCTACGTACCTCATACCTCAATGTAAGTTTTACAGACCTCCCTACCCACTCTCATGATCTCCCCTTTCCCATCACCACCAATTTCCTGGACTCCTTAGTCTTTTTATAAAGATTCAAAATTAATTCAGATAGGGCAAGTTACAATATGCATACTGAATATTTATGTCTCCTAGATGTGTGGAATACAAGATTATTATAACGTTAGAACTTTAATTATCAAGGAATATCATGGTTTGAACAAAATATTAAGGCATATTTTGAATATAAATGTATTATTAATATTCTTATTAATGGTTTGACACAATTTATCATGGAAAATAATAGAGGGAAAGATTTTCTTCATTATGTTATAGCATATAATCCTGATCTTTTGAGGAATATTAAGACCATTATGCCTTTAGTTTTCTCTAATTATAAAACAATAACATGATTTGATGTTTAAAGTCAGTAGCATGACAAAAATTCAAAATGTAATTTTTGTCAAATTGATCATAGTCTATTCATATACAATGTCCATACTGGAGATTTAAATAGGTTATTTGACTCTTATTCATTGGCTAGTGTATATCAGCCATTTACAGATTTATAAAGCTGATAGTATGAAAGCAACATCATTTTGACAATTTCTGGTAAAAATGATATACCGTCTTGGTGGAATAAGGAATTAAACATACTTTTAAAAATGAAGAAAAGACAGTTTAATCTTTATAAAAAGTATTCAACAATAATAAATAAGAGAGTTTATAATCAGATGTGTAAGAACTTAAAATTAAAGATTAAGGACAGATGAAGTAAATAAAAATTTATGTTAGTTAATGATACACTTAACACAAAATCATTTTGTACGTACATTAATCCATTCAAGAACAACTCTGTAGTACCTGATTAATTTAGAATAAAGGATGTTGATATAAGTGAACCATGGACAACATCAAATAAATTTAATATTTTTTTTACATCTAACTATAATGGAATTGTGGATTAAAATCAAACTGATCACTTCATCCAAGATAAAGGTGTATGTCCAACATTATCAAGAGATTTAACTTCTTAAGTACTATCTAAAATAAATAAGTCATAATCTATAGGTCCAGATTTAATCCCTGGTACATTTTAGTTAATATTAATGACATAATACTTTCAACTTTTTATACTTTTTTAACAAATTCCTGGCTGAAGGATATGTACTAGATGAGTGGAAAGTCTCTCATATCACCCATATTTACAAAAACAAACAAAAACATATTCTATTGAAAACTATAGACCATAAGTTTAACTTCTGTTTTAGGAAAGTGTTTTGAGAGCTGTTTAATTGAATTATTAAGTAAAACTGGCACTAATGTATCTATTATGGATATAGAACAACATGGATTTATAAAAGGTAGATCTACTTTAACCAAATTAATTAGGTTTTATGAGTAGATAGTGAACGTCCTGGAAGAAAAACTTTCTTTAGGTCTTTTATTCATGGATTTATTTAAGGTATTTTATAATTTAGATTTCAATGTGATTAAGAAATATCTGCAAAAATTAAATGTTAATAATTCCAGTGTCAGATGGATTATGGTGTTGCTTAGGAATTTTACACAATGTTTTAGATTTAAGGGAATTATGTCAGCATTTTTGCCAGTAAATTCAGGTGTACCACAAGGTTCAGTTTGGGGACCTGTACCTTTTAACATATTTTTTTTCTACTATTCCAACAAATACAGAGTTCTGGATATACAAGAATGCTTATGATTGTAAACTCATTTTTTTATAATGCAACATGATAAGGAGTATAATTATTTAAATGTTTACATGAATACACTTTCTAAATGGGCAAAATCTGCAGGTTTAATGTTTAATACTGGTAAATGTAATATTACATATTTCATCAACAAGTTTAGACATCAACCAGTGTATTTATCTACAGTTTTGTTAAAGAAAATTGAACAGTATAATGACTTGGGTATATTGGTAACATCTAATTTGTCATTTGGTAAACATATTAAAGCTCCATGTTCTAAAGCCTTGAAGGAGATGGGTTTTATATTAAAAACATTAACTACAAGGGATGAGAAATGTTTAATAACAATATTGGCCTCATTTATTAGACCAACTTTAGAATACAATAATGTTGTTGTACTCTTACACAAGGCCAATTAAAAAAAGCTGAAGGAGTACAGAGAATATTTACTAAAAGAATACCCTCAGGCAAGAAATAAGATTATGAGTCTGGGTGTAGTAGGCATTTACAATAATAAGTTATAGATATTGTTGTGATAAACTAATATTAGTTTATAATATTTTTCATTACACAGTCCTGTAAACAACATGTTTAAAGTGCCCTTTTAAAAGTGATAAGGAAACTAAGACACAATGATATGTTCTTTCAGGTTTATCTGTATAAGGCAAAAAATTACCAATGGATGGAGTGGCACAAACCAGCACAAAACAAGAAAATTCCACTATACAGGTAGAACTGGAACAAGCAGGAAGTCAAATACCACTCTTTAGCAAAATACAACTTTAATATTGCTTTCGTCTTGAAGAGACTTCATCAGAATAAAATTCAACAGAAAACTGAGCAACTTATATACACAAAAACCTAACAACATAACAACCTAATTAACTCATTAAACAATCAAATTAAACCATTAGTTGTCATTTTCTTAAAGACTTAAATGCAAAGATACAAAAATATAAAAATACAATAATTATTACCAAGAATTATTACTAATAAAAATAGTATAAACGGTATAACAATATATTTTAACCTCCTATTCCTTAAAAAAAAAATTAACATTAATAGACTCATTCATATCAGGCTGTTTATCAGCACTCAACCTTAATTGCCACATGGTCTTCCTCTGTTCAACCCTATCTTTATAATCAAGACACTTAAGGGTATGTTTATAGGTTCATAGGTTCATAGGTTCATACTAGGCTATCTGCCCTAGGGCATTTATAAGCCTAGCCAGAATGTGTTTGGCTTTCGCCACCCATTTTAAATTTATTTTGCTATGCCCTTTTTCGAGGTTAGTATACTGTGCCTCTGTCTAACAGTGACACAGAAGTGATACCCGGGGTAAACCTACGATCTCCCATCCACTCATCAAGATTCCTCTTGAAGAGAGTCAATGAGGGACTCTGCCTAACCTGGACTGGGATTTTATTCCAGAGTGAAGGGAGCCTCTGGGTTATGAATCTGTCCCTCCAGCATGTCCTATTTATTTCAGTGCTGAGGTTCAAGTCTCTCGAGCATGTAGCTCGATGGGATTTGGATTTTCTGAGGTGCAGCATGTCCATTAATTCCGGGTTGGACATGGCTTTATACGTCAGGCACAGATCGCCTCTGAACAGGCGGTATGCCACTGAGTAGAGCTGGAGTTTCTTTAACCGGGCAGCAAATGGCATCTGTTTGTGCCCTTTGATCCTCTTGGTGAGGTACTTTTGGGGTCTTTCCAGTTGCTGCAGGTGTCTGGTAAGGTACATCCCAAAAGGGGCATTGTACTCAATTATGGGCCTGATGAGGGATGAGTAAAGAGGCACGATGACCTCCCCTGATCTAGATGTGAATCCCTTCATGATTAGGTGGGCTATATAAAATGTTTTTCTAACCACTTTGGCCACGTGGTTGTCAAATGAGAGATTGCTATCAACTTGGGTCCCCAGGTCCCTAATTACTTCGTCTGTACTTAATGGATTACCACCTATGTGCGTAATTTGTGGGCACTTTGCTTTTGCCAAAGGAGATGACTATACACTTTTTGGCATTTAGCTTGAGGCCATGG
The DNA here is from genome assembly GCF_019279795.1 of Protopterus annectens. NCBI lineage: Eukaryota > Metazoa > Chordata > Ceratodontiformes > Protopteridae > Protopterus > Protopterus annectens. The sequence continues at coordinate 718,414,495 of NC_056734.1, forward strand.
CTCTGGCACCAGTTGTCTGTTTCTATGAGGCCCTTTTGGAGGATGCTTGTGTCGGCTGGAGAGTCGATTATGGCGCCCAGTTTGGAGTCATCTGCGAACTTGGTCAGCCACAGTCCTTCTGTGTTGGCCTGTACCTCCGAGAAATATATACCGAACAAGAGAGGTCCCAGGACTGAGCCTTGTGGGACACCACTTGTAACTGGTTTGGAGTCTGACATGGCTCCAGCAATTCTAACCATGTGGGTTCTGTCCTTGAGCCAGTTTGCAATCCATCTAGTGACATAGGGGTTTATATTTAAGCTGGTGAGCTTATCTATAATGCCCGAGTGGGGTATTGTATCGAAGGCTTTTGCGAGGTCCAGGTAGGCTGTGTGGGCCACCTTCCCTCGTCAATGGCCTTGGTGACTGTTTCAAAGAAATCAACCAGGTTTAAGAGGCAGGATCTGCCCTTAACAAAGCCAAACTGGGTAGGATCCAGTGTTTGTAGGTCCCCAATATCTTTATTTATGAGGTCCATGATGATCCTTTCCATAGCTTTGCAGACCAAGCTAGTCAGGCTTATGGGGCGATAGTTTCCAGGATCCGTTGAGGCACCACCTTTATGGAGAGGGACCACTGTTGCTGTACGCCACTCTTTGGGCACATATCCTGTAGTAAGGCTGAGATTGAACAGTAGTTTTATGTTTGGGTTTAGCTCTTCTTGGAGTTCATGTAGGGCGCAGCCCGGGACACCATCTGGTCCCACTGATGCTGTGTTTTTTGCTTTGGAGAGGGTGGCTCTTACCTGAGCATCTGAGATGTCAGGGGGGCAGCACTCTGCTGGGATAGATATTTGCCCTTTTGGTGGGGAGGGGGGGAGAAGTTTGCGCTGAACCTGTCAGCTAGGATGTTGGCAATGTCTGTGGGCTCGGTGTATTTTTTGTCATTTTGGACTAATTCTGAGCATATCTGGGAATTACCACCCAGGTTCCTAACATAACTAAAGAAAGCCTTGTGATTATCCTTAGTGTCCTGTGCAATTTTTCTCTCGAAGCTGGCCTTAGACAATTTTATGAGTGCCCGTAGTTTTTGCTAATACTGATCAGTGATGCCTTCCCTTTTGGGATTTTGCTCTATCATTTAGTAGCTTCCTCCTTCTATTGTATAGTTTGTTTATGGCTGGGGTCCACCAGACAGGACGTCTGCCTTTGGAGGATTGGGTCTTGGTTTTATTTGGGATCGCATGATCCATGCATTCCTGAAGGTGTTCATAGAATGCGTTTATAAAGGATTCTGCGGTCTGGGCCGTATTTTCCACAGGCCTAGGGGCTTTGAAGGATTCCACCTCAGTTTTGAGGAGTGTGAAATTTGCTTTAGAGAAGTTTTTCACTGTGGTTTTCTGGGCAGGGGTGGGTCGGGATGTGAACATCCAGTGAGATTAGTTTATGGTTTGATCTTACCAGTGAGGGATACACTTCTGGTCTGGAGCATAGAGTCCCCATGTTGGTGATGATCAGGTCCAGTATGTTTTCCCCTCTTGTGGGAGTGGTAACAAGTTGTTCCATAACATTTGAGTTTATAAATTCTAGGAACCTTTGGGCTATGGTGTTGGAGCTAGAGTAATGCTCCCAGTCTATTTTTGGGTAGTTGAAGTCGCCCAATATAATGGTGTTTGGAGAGACCTTCATATTTTCCAGTGTTCTGAGGAAGGCCGAGTGGGGTTCCTGGGTTTGGGAGGGTGGTCTGTAGCAGGCTATAAACTGGAAGGCAGTTTTACCCACTGTTAGTTGCACATGGATAGTCTCTGATGCTTCGTGCTTTGCCACCAACCTGGAGGTGTGGGTATCTTTGATGAATATCGATACTCCCCTCCTTTTGTGGTTCGGTCCAAGTTTTGGGGCGAAAAGCATGGTATGAGGTATAACCTGGTAGTGCTGGGGTGCTCTCGGGAGCCCTGAACCAGGTTTCTGTTACTGCACAGATATCGATGTTCTCCATGCTAAGGAGAGTTTCGAGTGCGTGCATCTTGAGGTTTAGACTTCTGGCGTTGAGTAGCATTACTCTTAGTTTCTTATCCCTTGCGATACCTATGGAGGTGGGTTTGTCTTTTGAGCCTTGCCTAAAAAAGGCACTATGGGGGTAGCAAGAGCCTTTGCCAATATCCGAAAGCCCAGGGTGACAGGTGCAAGCCATCCCTAGCGAAGCATCGTGGCTTGTCGAGCATATCATCCCAAGCTGACAGGCATTGGATCCCCTTTGAATGACACCAGTACTTAAGCCAATTGTTGAAATTGATCATCTTGTCTTCATATTGTGGCATCATTCTTGGTGAGGGTAAGATGCTACTCAAGGTCAGGGTCATACCGGCCTGGGCTACATGCTCAGAGAGCTCCTTTATGTCTCTTTTCATGTAGTCCAGGGAGGTACCTCTCAGTTCATTTACACCAGCATGGACAATGACTGAGTCATATTTGTACTTGCCTTGGAGTGACCTGAGTGCTTGTGTTATGTGGCGGATCCTAGCACCCGACAGGCTGCTCACCGTGACCCTCTCCTTGTTCAGCCTGGTGAGCGGGACGTCAGTGTGCCTGACGATAGAGTCACCTATTACAAGTGTATCAGGTGTGTTGTTTAGTCTTAAGGGCTGTGACTGTTTGGCACACTGGCTTTGTGAGATATGTGTTGCACGTGTTTTGTTTTGGGGTAGCGGCTGCTTGGGTGTCTGCTTTGGAGGTCTCTGCTGCTTCGGCAGATCTTTATTTAGAGCCTCCGAGTATGTTTTTGTGTGATTATGTGTTTAGTTTGCTGTTGTGGTAGGTCTATGTAAGACTGGAATTGTAGTGAGTGTGGTTTCCTTCTCCTCCTGACTGGTTATGCCAGTACTGAGTTGAGAGAGCTTAGCCTCCAGTTTGGCTATATGGTTGCATCTCTCACATGTGTTGGAATTTGTTGGGAGGAGGAGAGGGTTGTCTGTGTACATGAGGCAGTTGTAACATTGCCTCAAGATTCCCAGATTCACCAACTGGACCGGAGAGGAGATTGACAACTGACCTTTGGACATGCTAGAATAATATTGGGAATTCCTTAATAATTGAAAACCAGTGCTTTTAATTTTTAGTGCTGACTTATATAATTGCTTTAGTGAGCAAGTGCCAGGTAACTTAAGTGCAATGTGTTACAGGTAACTTAAATGCAAAAACGACAAACAGTAACTTTCTTTCAAGTGAAACAAGGAAATAAGTACAGTAAACAATGCAGATATCACTAGTGATCCACAGAAGCGCTGAGAAGCCGCGTATTAGGTGGAATTAGCGCTCCAGGGAAATAACAAGCAAACAAACAACAAGCATATAAACAAAGCTAGATTCAGCAGGCCTGGATCTAGTCTATGCTACAGCAAACAAGGTGTACCAATTTCAGTAAGATACAGTTCAAATATTCAGGCACTATAAACCTTTAACCAGAAATTCCCAGCTCAGAAGGGCAGAGTCCAGCCTCTTCTCCAACAAGAGTGCAGACCACAAACCTTCTTAATGTAAAATAACTGGCCTGAAGCCCAAGTGCTTAAACCAGAACTAATACACTTTAAGAATAACAGACAATGGATTTTGCAGTTTTTGGTTTTAATACAATATATATGTTCTTTAATTCTTTTACTTAAACACCTCGTACACATTCCTGCATAAAATTCATTACAAAATAAACACACTGCAATATATACTGTTCCCTGTGTGTTACAATTATAAAATCCATCTATAGGGATGGTCTTACTCTAATGGGGCAACTCAATAAAAGGACCCTCTAAAATATATCAACAAGTGTTACAAAAAACACATTTGTACATCCTCTTAACTTTTTCTGTAATGGGAGTGGATGGATTATAAAAAACATCATTTTGTAAACATCTTTTCAAATTAAAGGCATTTTTTAAAATAAACTTGGGTCTGTCATCTATTACTTTTATTAAATCAGAATTCCTTTTTAAAATAGTCCAATTCTTATTAATTATGGAAACTATACTATTCCTGTCTATGGACAAGTCAAGACAACAGGAAATGTCATGCCTGCTGCTGTTATCATTGAAAGTAGGAACAACAGCAGGTTTTGGTGTAAATCCATAGGACAAAATAGGTGGAAGTACATCTATGCCACCTAATATCATCAGCCAATTTACACAGCAGACTCAAATTATAACCTTTTTCTAAAAACATTTCAATAACAAAAATAATTTCCCATTTGAATATGCACTCATCAGATGTCATCCTTGATGCACGTATAAACTGACCATTAGGAATATTGTTTTTCATAAAAGTGGGATGATTACTAGAATAATGTAGGTAACTGTTAATGAAAGTGACTTTTCTGTAAACTTCACTACTAAAATTACAACAATGCATGTCCCATAAAACAGTGAGATCCAAAAAGTTCACTTTAAGACCAAAATCTCCTAGACTGAACTTCAAAAACTCAGAGTTATCATTAACACTGTTATTCAATTCATGAACCTGATCAATAGTCCCTTCTGTAACAAAAAATAAATCATCAACATACCTAGCATAAAAACACTTTAAATGAAGACAAAAAGGGTTTCAGGACAGTTTGCTCCCACCAGCCAAGAACAATATTTGTGATGCAGGGGCAGCAGCTGATCCCATAGCTACTCCTCTTGGAAATCTTTTGATTAAACAAAAAAAATGTTGTGAAGCAAAAGTTCTAAAAGCACACAACAAACATGAATATCATCACTAGTAAACTTGGAAAAAGAACACAAATATTGTCTGATATAGTCAATTCCTGTATCATGTGGTATACTAGTGAAAAGTGAATTGATGTCTATAGAAAACATCAAATTTTTATTAGAATCAAAATGATAATTTAAACTAAAATCCCTAAATTTGTTCAAAACATCTTGTGTCTTTTATAAAAACATCATTTTTTGAATCAAGGAGTTTAGCAGATGATCAATAACTAAAGAAATTCCTTCAGCAACAGAATAAGAAGACAAAACTATAGGTCTAAAGGGGGGATTCCTGAGATTTTTGTGGATTTTTCAGAATCCCAAAAAGAGTCCCCAACAGGGGTTGGTCTACCAACATAAACTCATTCATCTTTGAGCTGATATTACCATCAACTAAAAGCTCATAAAATTGAGTCTATATTTTTGATAGCTTTCATGTACATTAAATGAATTAACAAGCAAGTATTCAGCTTCATTATAAAGCATTTGTTCCATAGCAGCAATATACTTAGCTTGCTCCATTACGACCAACCCCCCCCACACCTTTATCAGCCTTCATAAATCTAAGATGGTTAAAACATTGAAGCTCTTTTAATGCTAGTTGTTGTGCCCTAATGAGGTTGTAATATGGAACAATAGGTTTCAAGTTATGTAACTTTAGAATACAATAATATTTTTGTACTCTTACACAAGACCAATTAAAAAAGCTGAAGGAGTGCAGAGAAAATTTACTAAAAGAATACCCTTAGGCAAGAAATAAGATTATGAGTCTGGGTGTAGGCATTTACAAATAATAAGCTATAGATATTGTTGTGATAAAACTAATATTAGTTTATAATATTTTTATGACACAGCCATGTAAACATGTTTAACATGTCATTTTAAAAGTGATAAGAAACTAAGACACAGTGATATGATTTTTCAAGTTTATCTGTATAAGACAAAATTAAAACCTTCTTTTATTAGTAATAAAATGATCACTTTATAGAATAATATTCCAAAAAATATATGACTGTCAAAATGTCAAATAATGTAGATATATTTAAAAAGATCTTTGAACTGCTGGATGACTGATAAGATTTATACACTTTATCTGAAGGAATCACTGTTCCTAGGTGGCCAGTAGGCCTGAGCACTGTTACACAACATATTAACTTATGAAAAGGAAAAAGTGTGCTGTGCTGTAATTTATATAGACTTACTTTCAGCCTTTGATAGGATCATACACAAAACAGTGATAAATTAATTAGAACAACTAGGCATTACTTTAATCTAGTCAGGATGGATTGTTGCATGGCTTACAAATAGTGCATGGCAAGTATCATACAGCAATTGGACAGGTAGAATTCAAGGTTCTAGTCAGAGTGCCCCATGGGGCTCTGTCCTAGGTCCATACTTATTTAGGTTGTATTTTTCAGATCTATCTTTTTCATCTGAGTTACATAGTCTGTATACAGATGACTTGAAATGGGTAAACTGATTGTGTCTGTAACAAACAGGCATGTCTGCAAACAAAATTGACTAACTCGACCATTTTGGCACAGGAAAGTTATATGCCGATAAATACACCAAAACTAAGCATATGAGATTTGTAAGATATAGACTGAAGGGTGAGTATTTTATACAGTGCACAGTAACTGAAACTGTAGATTGATGTAATGATCTTGGTATATGGATAGATCCAGCTTTGAGTTTTGCTGATTATATCAAACTATTGCTATTAGTTATGAAACAACAGGCATTATAAAAATATTTATAAAGTCCAGGAAATCAGAAATGATGAAACCATTGTAAGTTATATCAGATAGAAACTGGAGTATGCATAATAGGGAAACCTTATAAGAAAGATAACAAGTGTAACTTGGAGTAAAGTGGAAATATACCAAAGGCATCCATGTATGTGAAAATTTATGTTATTAAGAACGATTAAAATATTTGAGCTTGTACACTGTTTCATATAGATACTTAAGAAGAGATTTTAATGAGGCATATAGGGCATTTAGAGACAAATACCTCTGGGAATGTTTGGTATTAACAAATTAATTAATCTACAGGGCAAGGTAGTATCCAGCTACAGACAGGTAAAGTTGTAGAAATTTCTTATTCTACCAGTCCAGCATGTGCTACTGAAGTATGGATTTTTTTTTTGTTTTGCAGGTAGAAATTAAATGCTAACATTTTGGTCACACAAATCTCTCCTGCTCATTTCTCTGGAGCTGACTTGTTCTTTAGACCTCTCATAAACAGAATGCTCTTAGTGTTCACATTTGCTATCTCTTCAGTTGCAGCAAAGGTAGTGCAGAAAGTCCATCACTGGGATTCAGAAAGATTATTATTGTTAGGGCTAACTGGGCAACTCTATACTGTCCGATAAAGTAACAGCAGTAATTTGTGATTCAGAGACATGAAAAAATTGGACTGAGCAGGGTTTGATTCTTACGTTTATGTTAGGAAATTTGGCTAGGTTTGAAATGACCCAGAAGGGCAGATGGCTTAGTATGAGCCTATGAACCTATGAACTTATTAGTTGCTCATTATCATGTGACTATTTCAAACTCTGTGTTGTTAGACCTAACTGTGCTATCATTATTATTGCCAGTCCATGGAATGCGGTTTCATAGTCATCTTTGAAAACACACACACACACACACACACACACACACACACACACACACACACACACACACACACACACACGCACACACACAGGCACACACACACAAAGCTGCAAACATGCCCTTACAACACCCTCACACACCGTCACATATATACACACACATATAGATATTACACAGACACAGAGACACACACTCACACGCAAAACTGCAAACATGCCGTTACAGATCCAAACACTAACACATATACACACACACACACACACAAACACACACACACACACACACACACACACACACACACACACACACACACACACACACACACACACACACACACACACACACACACACACACACACACACTCAGACAACTGCAAACATGTCCTTATAGGAATATATAAACACACACACACACACACACACACACACACACACACACACACACACACACACACACACACACACACAAGTACTCATACACTTACATTGATGGCTTTGCAGTAATTACTCACATTTTCTGTGTTTATTCCATTGATGATGTGTACTCTGTCAAAAGAAGGTGTGCCCTTTACATTTTATGATTTTATGTCCTTAACAGTGCAGTACAGTTCCTCTCAGAATCATTCTACCATGGTTCAGTTGCTGACAGTAATTCTTCAGCAGTGAGATCTCTGCTAGTGTTAAACACTGAATCCTTCCTACTGCTGTAGTGGTACAACAGTCTCTGAATCACCTGAGTGTATCTCACTGTCAAACATACCTCTCAACCTATTAGAGTAAAAAATCTGGACAAAGCCTAAAATGATGGGGTGACAAATAGGGACAGATTTTAAATATTGCTCTTACAAACTTAAAAAGTTGATAGAATAATAGGTTTTGCATTAGCATGAATTTTCTGAAGGATGTGGAGTCTTAAACTCAAATGTTTGTCATTATTTAATTACTTCAATCCTCAGCAATTTGCCAGAAAAGTACAGATTTTAGGCAGAACAAACTAAGGATAAGAGGCAAAAATCTGGACATTCTGTGAAAATCTTTACAGTTGAGAGGTATGCTGTCAAAACCTGCAGATGGAAGGTTTTCCCAGTTTGGTAAGCCTTTCTGAATCTGACGGCATATATCTCTCTCTATAACATTTCCAGACAGCAGAAATGCTTTGATGAGATAGATTTAATTTGTGCTTTACACCATTAACTTGTGATACAAGCTTTGACCTACAACTTCTGTTATAAGAAATGATAGGATTGGAAACTTTCTGCAGATTTCTACACTTCTCTGTCAAATCAGTGTTCAGTCAAATGAACTTCCAGTCAAATGGGTTCAACCACTTCAGTTTCAATCAAATGAACTTCCAGTCAAATGGGTTCAACCACTTCAGTTTCAATCAAATTAAATTGACCCATTTGTATATATCTGTGAGATACTAAAAATAATCTAAATGCCCAGACATCAATGCAGCAATGTAACAAATGCTGATTAAAAAAAAAAATCAAGTAAAAAATATTGACAAACAATTAAGGTGTGGAAGAGGACTTCTCATTTATTAAAATGTCTGACTAGCCTGATCATTCTGTATAAAAGTTAGTAATGGCTCTGAAAACAAACGAGGAAAGCTGTCAGCTGAAAAAGGCTTTGTTTTTGTCATTAAAAAAAAAAAAAAAAAAATATATATATATATATATATATATATATATATATATATATATATATATATATAAACCCCAACAAGCTTCTGCGATTGTCAAGCACTACTACTATATTATATACATTACATATTATTACTGAAACTGTAATGAAAACAAGCTAATACTTTCAGCATCATCATTTATTCAGGCAAATGCCAATTCTGACAAAAGCCCATGGCCAAAAACAGTCACAGCAACAAGAAACTCCAAACCGGTTTCACCCCCTGGTGCCCTCAGTGGAATAATACAGTCCCTTGCAATACATGCATTTATATACCCAATTGTTAGACACATTCCCCTTCAGTTTTTGATGTCTCCCTTGCAAGTGGATCCATCCACTATTAAACTCAAATAAGTCTCACCAAAAACATGAAGAGCCACATGTCACAAGCTCTTAACATACACATTCTTATAAATGTTCATTTAACCCAGGTTTATACAATGCCCCCAGGTTTATAATCCAAAGCTTTTCTTTCTTATCTAAAAGAGTGTATTTTTGAACATCAGACAAATTTGTGTTCCATATAGAATCTATGCGCACAACTACAAAATTAGCAGATATATGTCCACGTTTATGTTTAAATAAGGCACTCCTCGTACGTTGACATCTTAT
>NC_056734.1:718429127-718456627 GCF_019279795.1 Protopterus annectens
ACCTAACTTTTAATACTTTAGGATACAGTGTTGTTTGTGCAGTAATATCTATATCATGTGTAAATCCTTATTACTTACCTAACTTTTAATATTTTAGGATACAGTGTTTTGTGCAGTAATATCGATATCATGTGTACCTCCTTATTACTTACCTAACTTTTAATACTTTAGGATACAGTGTTTTGTGCAGTAATATCTATATCATGTGTACCTCCTTATTACTTACCTAACTTTTAATACTTTAGGATACAGTGTTTTGTGCAGTAATATCTATATCATGTGTAAATCCTTATTACTTACCTAACTTTTAATACTTTAGGATACAGTGTTTTGTGCAGTAATATCTATATCTTGTGTACATACTTATTACTTACCTAACTTCTAATACTTTAGGATACAGTCTTTTTGTGCAGTAGTATCTATATCATTTGTAAATCCTTATTACTTACCTAACTTTTAATACTTTAGGATACAGTGTTGTTTGTGCAGTAATATCTATATTATGTGTAAATCCTTATTACTTACCTAACTTTTAATATTTTAGGATACAGTGTTTTGTGCAGTAATATCTATATCATGTGTACCTCCTTATTACTTACCTAACTTTTAATACTTTAGGATACAGTGTTTTGTGCAGTAATATCGATATCATGTGTACCTCCTTATTACTTACCTAACTTTTAATACTTTAGGATACAGTGTTTTGTGCAGTAATATCTATATCATGTGTACCTCCTTATTACTTACCTAACTTTTAATACTTTAGGATACAGTGTTTTGTGCAGTAATATCGATATCATGTGTACCTCCTTATTAGTTACCTAACTTTTAATACTTTAGGATACAGTGTTTTGTGCAGTAATATCTATATCATGTGTACATCCTTATTACTAATCTGATTATTAATACTTAAGGATGCTGTGTTTTTTGTAAAATTTTCTGTTGTGCTTAAAATAAAACTTATTTGAAGAACAGATGAAAGTGTTTGCGCTTGAATCTGCCACTCTGAGAGGGGTAGGAATTTAAAGGTTATGTATGTTTCTTTCTTAGCTGCCATTATTTTTAAGAGCACACCTTTTTAGTCATGATCTGTATAGAAACATTCTCAGACAGAAATGATTTTTTTCAAGACAGACATTATCTTCATGTAATTTGTATTATTGTATAGTTTATACTTTTATTTTGACTGTTACACTACTGGACCAAGGTTTCACACACACACACACACACACACACACACACACACACACACACACACACACACACACACACACACACACACACACACACACACACACACACACACACACTCACAGAGAGATATACAAAGATAGAGGTTTCAGAATGGAGCATTCAAAAGGGGAAATATCATCTAGAAAGGTGTAACTCTCCATATTACAGTGTTATAGTTTTAGTGCCTTTTCTATCAACCATAGGTCCATGCCTTCCAGCAAAGTAAACCACCAGTGATAGAAGTTTTGATTTAGTTATAATTTATAGTGGAAGCTTTAATTTATTTTTATTGTAACTAATTTAATAATTATTTAGCATATTCATTTTTTCTTTCATTCTTTCGTAAGGGGCTAAGACCCAGTAGACCCAGTCGGTGCAATTGCCTGCTTTCAAGGATGAGTCTGGAGTTTGATGTGGTGATTTTCTCACTGCTCTGTAGTATGCATGCAGAAGCTTTGGAAATCATACTCATCAGGGTGTAACTCCTAAACATGTCATTGCTTTTCCCCACTAAGCTATGGCACCAACATCAGCACTCCATTTGTGGACTGCTTCCTTCAGCATAAGTTGTTTCCTAAACCCAGCTCATCAGTAGACTAGTGGTGACAGAGTGTGCTACAGCTGCTGATGGCCAAGACTGACATCAACATGGATCACACCTATGGAGATGGTAACAACCTCCCGTATGATGCAGCGCAATAGAGTCCGTCCAAGATTAGAACAGTTCACCCGTAGGACTAATGTAGCAACCACAGGTTAAAAAATCAAATCTTAGAATATGGGTACTCCAGAAACATTAGTTAGAAACAGGTTAATAATAACTTTGAAAAAAAATATTACAATCCAGTTGTTGGACAAAATGCATGCATGGAAGTTGTGGGAACCAACCTTATCCACTAAGGAGTTTCACTTGTGCATTACTTTCTATAAAACACAGTTGTCATCTATATCAAAAGGCATTCTGACCCATTTAGTATTTCTGTATAAAAGCAGCCTTCTGTACTGAGTGATAGGTGAAGCATACCCAGAGTGGCACTAGAAATTGTCACACAAAAATTATACTAGTGTTACAACTTTAAACTTAAGAGCAGCAAAACATTCCAGAGAGAATGCAGTTGCAGATTGTTCCTTCTTACTTGTATTGTTGTTTCTTCTAGGTAGTAGCACTTTTTTTTTCTTGTATGAAGAAAAGTTCAGAAAAAAATTACAGCTGACCACGGTGCAGCGGTAGCGTTGTCGTCTCACAGCAAGAGGTTCTCCCGTTCGATTCTCAGCTGGAGCGCCTTCTGTGTGGAGTCTGCATGTCCTCCCCGTGGTCAAGTGGTGTTTGAAAGACATGTATGAATGGGTATGCCTTCATTGAAGGTTGGGCATCAGGCTGGCACCTTGGCACCATAAAAATCGACTGCCAATCATTAATGGATCGGAGTTCCACTGTGGTGACCCCTAACTGGGAAAAGTCGAAAGAAAAACAACTTATGTTGTGAAATTCTGAAGGGCCAGTGAGTGGTGCTGAGTAGTCTCTGTAGCAAACATGCACAGGCTTGACTGAAGATTATTCAGACATTTGTCCAGTGATATATTTTATGCAGCTTCCTGCAGCTAGTATCTTCAAGTACAATGCACTCCTGCATTTTGCTGTTTTGTTATATTGCATAATAGAAGATTATTTGGTTAGTTATTTTATCCAAGTTGTATTCCTAATAAAAAACAAAAAAAAAAAACACTTTTTAACCTGTCCTTTGAAGACAAACTACATGGACCACATTACAGTGCCCTTTTTCCATTCAAATAATATTATAAAATTGTGTTGTAAATTCTGAAACTATAATACACTGTGAGAAGGGACCATAGCTGCTAACTTACATCTAAAAAGCATGACATGAGATGTAATCAAGGAACTAGGATGTGAAGACATTTATTTTGGTTGTAAAGTCAGATCATATCATTACTGTTACTTTGAAGACTCATAAGGCGTAGCATTATTATCTCATGGAAATAAGGAAGGAGAAAAAAGACAGACATTGGGCCAAATTCCAAAAGACTTGCTTCAGTGTTAAGTGACTTACTCTGGTACAAGGCCTATCTATAAAGTAGCCTTATTCCGGAGTAAGTCACTAACATCAAGAGCAAGCCTTTAGAATTAGGCCAACTGATATATACTGATATTCATGAAGGGCTTATGTCTTGTGCAAGCCCCTGGTCGTTCCTGATTGCTGATGGTCAGAGGACACTTCACAGACAATCCTGATCCCAGAAACCCCTGTAACAGCCTCTGCTAGTGGTATAGTTAGGGGCATGCAAAATGCATTTAGTTATATGCAACACAGATTGCTGGGGGTTATTGTGACTGTTAATTATGTGCTTATTCTCTTATCATAACCAAACAGTAAGGAATTGTATTCAGACACTGTATTAGCAACACGGTATCTCCTGCCGAGCCTGACAGTTGGTGCCCCCAAAAACTTTTTTTCACTCTTAGGGCAAATAGAGACACCATTCTTCTCCCTGTCCCCTCTGAGACCTTGATATCTATTTCCCCTTCTGTCACTGATCAGATGCCTCCAACCCCTTTGACAATTCCAGTGGCAATCAGCATCCTCTAACTCAGCATTCCTTATGTTGGAAGTGTAGAAGGACACTCCGGTCATTGTATATCCTCTATGACAGTGGATGGGTAAAAAGGTAAGCTAAAGAGAAAAGGCTCTACTTGGTATTAAGATAGTGTCATGTTGGGAATGCTCTGATATTCTCTTTACCAAAGCTGTAGAGGTAGAGGAGGGGCAATGGGATACTTCAGAAATCAGGAAGGGTGAGAAACAGAAGTGAAACAATCCTAAATTCTTTACCCGATAGGCTCCATGTACATACATATGCACTCCAGATGGCTGCATCTGAAAACGTACCAGTATGTGTCCCACTAAGCTTTGCAGTCAAAAGATAAATATAAGGTACTTTTGGAAGGACTGCAACTGCAATGCGAGTAATAAGTAAATACAATACATAAATAAATAAATAGATAAACACATAAACACGAGTGTATTTTATCATTTAATAATCTGGTATGTGGTTTATTTGAAGACCATTTTAAGCCATGACTAGTGCCAGAAACAATATAACTTGGAACTTACATTCCATCTGAGACTATATTCTTTTACTGACATATAAATGAGCACTGAAACCTGGTGTGGACAAAATGAAACTGACATTAACACAGCTTAAGTATCAGTAACACATATAAAGCAAGGATATTCAAATGTCCTGTCAACCCCAGAAGGGCTGTTACTGCCATTTTGTTTACTAAAGTGTATAGACGGTACTGTAGCACCATGGATGCATAGTAAACAGGTGTAGCTAAGGCAAATTACCAACAGCCTACATTAAAAGATACACATGAAATTTCACTGCAGTCAGATCATTCTACTAAGGTAAGTCAAGCAATCCATAACGTCTTTGTACTATCTCTAGGCAAATAACATTACACAATCTATCACAACAGCCCTACCGAGCTATTACAAAACCACATTGTTAGAATCCTGCTCTTGTATGACCCAGACTGAGTTAAAATTTACATTTTTTAACTTTCACTTATTAATCATCAGAGGCACACAGATTTTTGTACATTCAGGCACCAATTCTTTACTGCATGAGCATTTACATTAAAAACGATACTGTGCTTTTGAGGGTTTCTGATTACTGTGAGTTATTGTGATATGGTATCAGTAGTAAAAAAATGCTCTTGCAAGTAACATATTCAAATATAGTATAAGAAACGGCTTTATTCTGCTTGTATGAATCCCCTACAGATGAATGCATATTACTACTGTTTAACTTGCATTTAGTAACTATTTGTTTATTATTACTAAACTGTGCTAAAAGAAAGCAAAATTGTTTTTGTAGGTGTCTTCTGGCCTTGAAAGTGCATGGAGTAACAGATCTAGAATTGTTGTTTTTGGTAATCTGGAACAAAGATCTGGCAAATCAGACTGGTTATCCCACTTTGCTTATTTGTGCTGCATATTCTGTACATGACATTAAACCTCATCATGCCTACTGCAAGTATGTAAACAGATTACTATTTTAGGAGAGGCCACAAAAGTACCTCATGAAGAGGATCCTGCGCCTTAAATACATGTTCTACACAGACAGACTCTGGCTATTATCTCATATCATCTACTAAGAGGCGATCTCTGCTTGACTTACAAAGCCATGTCTGACCCAGCATTGTTAGAAATGCTACATCTAAAGAAATCCCAATCCCTCCACATCACACACTCCAGAGACCTCAACCTCATTAAAACAATCAACAGAACATGCTGGAGGGACAGGTTCCTCACCCAGAGACTGCTCATGCTCTGGAATAGACTTCCCATATATGTCAAGCAGAGCACCTCACTAGCCCTCTTCAAGAGAAATTTTGATGAGTGGATGGGAAATAGAAAGTTCACCCTCGGGATCACTCCAGTGGCTTTACTTGATAGAGGCACTGGGAACTAACAACGGACAGCACAATGATAGGGAACTTCTATGGGCTAGGCTTGTAAAGGCCCCAGGACAATTAGCCTAGTACACATCTATGAACCTATGGAATTCATGATTTTTATTTATACTGGTGGTGGATAAGGCAGTGTTTTTGGGGAAGAAATCCTTAACTGCTTGTGTTTTCATCTCAGCATACACATTTCTTTTTCTTATCTTCTATTTGCGTTTTGTTCTATATTGGCTGTCAAAATATATTGGTTATTGTAGAATGAGACTGGCTTAGTTTTTTTGTACTCCTATGTTCCTCTGTACAGCACTCCAGCTGCATTTATTTTCCAGGCGGTAATACAATTTGCAGCCGTGGTTTTTCCCTTTATGGTTTCTTGTTTTATTTTAAGTTTGGTATTTCTAGAATATATATATATATATATATATATATATATATATATATATATATATATATATATATATACACACACACACACACACACACACACACACACACACACACGCACATATTTTTTTTCATTTTATTTAGGCTTTGACATTTGTAGGAAGGTTGGTTTTGTGGCATCTGAGTGCACATTTGTCAATGCAGTATGTTTTTTTTTTTTTAAGTGTGAATGGGATTAGTAGAGATAATAATGCTTGATGACGCATATAGGAGGATGGATATCCACACTCTCTTGCTGATAAACATACTTAGAAATTGGCCATCTAGAATGCTTTAATGTGTTTAGACAAACCTCAGAAATAGCACAACTATATTTTTGCATAAAGCCTGATGAAAAAGAATACTGGACAACAGAAAGTCTTTAAATCCAAATCACACCACTGTAAAGTTCCTCACCAGCTTAGTAATCCTGTCTGTAAATAGTGGACAACTGCTGCTTTTTGACAGTTCATTTGACAGCTGTCACAATGGCTGTCAAGTGGCACAGTTTAACAACTCATTTGAGAGTTGCTAAAACAGCTGTATTAACATATCATTCACAGATAAATCAATAGGAAATCTATTAGCAGGCAGCTGCAGAGTTGATGAGAAGCACATAAATAAAATCTATTTTTTTCATTTTCTGTACCTTGTTTCTCCACTGCTATAAAGTGTAGTGCAATATGCCATAGCTTCCCTAGCTTCACCCACATCACAGTTCCAGGTAAAGAAATACAGTTTGACTATAACACTTATTACCACAAAACAGCACTAGATATCCAACATTTATTCCATCTCATGAAATGCAAAATGGTATCACAGCTCCAGACCAGAGAAAGGGTAGTATCATAGCTTCACTTGGAACTCATAATTTCTCCAGTAAAAGTTGCACGCTTTTATTATTTTTAAATAGTGCATATTTAGTACAATGTCATTAAAATTATGGTCTGTTTAACAGAATGCAAATCAGAATGTCACAGCCAAATAAGGACTACAATGCCAAATGATGCTTCATGGAATTAACCTACACACACACACACACGCACACACACACGCATACACACGCACACACACATACACACACACACATACACACAGAGCCACACAAAACTCACAGACACACATTGAGATATAATGCACAAACACTCATACAAAGAGGCTCACTGAAGTTACAGACACACATACAGGCACACAGAATCATTTACATACACATACATACAGAAACACACACACACACACACACACACACACACACACACACACACACACACACACACACACACACACACACACACACGTATACACAAGCAAACTCAACTGCAGACACATACATTTATGCAAAAACCCACAAAAAATGCATAGATGCAGACACACCTAGACATATATACAAACACACACAAACAGACCTACAGAATGAACACAGACATACTCGCGCACACACACACACACACACACACACACACACACACACACACACACACACACACACACACACACACACACACTCACACAGGCACATAGACTCACAGACACAACAGACAGACACACACACACACACACACACACACACACACACACACACACACACACACACACACACACACACACACACACGCCTGCAATCAGCTACAAAAATTCAGTGATTATTGTCTATCAGTTTCTAAAGATACTAAATGTAAAGTTTGCCACAATAAATGAACAAGCAAGGAGGACTACTTTCTGAAAAGACCAAGAAACAAGCTAAACATATTTTATTAATGAAAACCCATACACACAGGCCGTTTTTTCAAGTGTTTGTAGTGTTGGACCTCACAACACCCCTGACAATGTATTATTTTTCTGTAATGGCCAACCTGCAGGGAATTATTGCTTAATATGCAAACAGTGGAAACCAATACCTAGATTAGTGCTAATGTGGAATTCCAGAAACTGATGATACTCTTAAAGGATACAGCAGCTTTGTCAGTAAGTAAATGCTGGCTAGATGTGGTTCTTGGTTGTTTGTGCTCATAGTTCTATGATACAGTGTATCTCTAGAATACCAGCAACATTATTACCAGCCTGACACCATTAACATGTTGTAGAAGTCATTTAAATATATTCTGTTACATTAACAGAACTTATCATATTTACATATCCTGTAGCTGTACATATAGCGTTCAATTTCAGATAACATAAAATCTAAAGCAGAGACGCTTCTACTATAAACACCAAACAATTCACCACAAAACATCTATTATATAAAAAAGTAATTTGTATTTTTGTGTAGGCAGACTGGCATAGAAAAAAATCATTTTTTCATGATTAATAAACAAAGCAGATTAACTTTTAATGAGATGTTGATAGGGTACCATGACTGTAAAATTTGTTAAGCATACATATCTCTATAAAGTTAGATGTTTTACCTGTATATAAATACTTGACATTTCTGATGATAAGCTAAAGGTGACATAACAAGTAATTTTTCATACTGACTATAGAAATTTAAGCAGTAAGAAACGCTTTCTGGAGAACATCAATCCTTTATAACATGCAAGAAGCACTTTTGCAGAATAGCACGTCTTTGTTACAAGGATTAATCCTTGACAGCAG
This sequence comes from Protopterus annectens, assembly GCF_019279795.1. Lineage (NCBI taxonomy): Eukaryota > Metazoa > Chordata > Ceratodontiformes > Protopteridae > Protopterus > Protopterus annectens. The sequence goes on from NC_056734.1 coordinate 718,437,868, forward strand.
TTTCTGTTAATTTCTTCCCCTTGTTGAAATTTAGTCACATAAGGTTCTCCCACAACTTAAAGCAGCATACAAAATATCCCACCGTTTTAGAAAGAAAACTAGACAAGTAATTGCTGTTAATCTTGTGTTTCCTAGATTGGACTGCTTTCTCTCAATGATTGCATTATATTCCCTACAAAAGATGGACATCCTCCAAAGGACATAAAATAATATACTAAGATTCATTCACTTAGTCCTTAAAATGAGCATCATTGTCTTACAATACTCAAAAGCAGTTGGCTTACAGTTAAAGGAAGAGCCTCCTTTCTGCTAAATACATCGACTTATAAATTGTTAGTGATTAATACCATTCATCTACACAATTCCTACATTAAAGAAACTTAGCCTATAGACTTAGAAACAGAAATGTCAACTTCCCTGTTAGACCACCTTTCACATTAGCAATAAACAAAAAGTCATTTTCCAAGTTAGCATCAAAATACTGGAACAAAATATAACCATACATCAGGTCCATTTCTACTTTGATGGACTTTAAGAAATCCTTAAAGGAACATGTCAAGAAAACCACTCGTCACTGTTTTAATAATCATGCTTAAGCAAGAAATCCCAGCCCCTCTCAGATGGAGTTAACAAAATGAACATCAGATTTTTTAGGGGCACTATTATGACCCGGCATGTGCCATTGTTGTTTTTAACCTTTGCTGGCTGACTTCTCTTTAACCGTTAATTGCTATCCTGTGTCTTCTTAGTCTACTGTTTGAATTTCATGACCTACTGTATCTTCACTCTTGTACATACATATAAATGTATTCCATACTTTAAAAAATGCATATAAATTGCTCATTATATGCAATGTTTATTACTTTATGTGTCGTATTTTGTAAACTTGGTGTAGTTTCTTTGTAAGTTTATGACAACAATATAGTTTTTGTTGAGTGCCTTGAGGCCTGATCTGTACCTGAATAACTGAGTCACTAATTAAATAAATACAGTTTCTCTAGAAAATGTTTAAAACTGATTAAATTTAGCAGTTTTTATTTTTATTTATTTTTTTATTTATTTACTGAGCTTGGGCTAAGTTGCTTATTTTCCATTTTCCTTTAGAAACAACTAATATATCTTTAGCAAACAATATAATAAAATAAACAAATATTAACTGCAAATGTATATATACAGTAAATATAAATATTAAATATAATAAATTTTATATAAATATAGAAATGTTTCCCCAGAAAATGTTTCAAACTGACTAATTTTAGCTATTTTTATTTTATTCATTGTTTGAGCTGGGGCTAAGTTTCTGTATATTTTCAACTTGTTTCCATGTTACTTAACAAACCAGTGATATACCTGCAGCAAACAATAAAATAAAAGAAACAATAAATAAATAAATAAATAAATAACTACATTTTCTCCAGAATATGTTTCAAACCGACTAATTTTAGCTATTTTTATTTCTGTTTATTTATTTATTTCAGCTGGAGCTGTTTCTGTATATTTTCTACTTATTTCCATACTACTTAACAAACTATGATAAATCTTCAGCAAACAATATAATAAAATTAAAAAAGTTGCTTTAGCACTTTATTCCACCATGCAGAACAACTGTCTGGCATTGCCATCAAAGAAGAAAGCATTTGTGTCAATTACAAGTACCACATTACAGGTACTTACTCACACTCAAACTGGCCTACATGGTCAGGTGAGGTGTGACAGCCATGAGGAGGAAGGGTAGAATTGCACACACCACCTAAACACAGCAGCCAAGTTTGATCAAGGTAAACATGGTAGCCATGGGGAAGGAATGAGAGCAGGTGGGAATATATAGGTCAGGGTTTCAGACATTGATTGGGAGGGGGATTCATGTTTATGGAGGAGTTTTAGGGTTAGAGAACAGAAGGGGAGTTTAGGGTTAGGAACAACCAGAAATTTTAGATTTAAGGAGTGAGATGGGAGTTTTAGGTTTAGGGAGCAGTAGGAGACTTTAAGGTTAGAGTGTAGGAGAGGGGTTTATGGCTAGGGGATGGGAGTGGAGTTTTAGGTCTAGGGAGCAATCAGTTTCTTTAGAATTAGGAAATAAGGAGAAGAATGCTACAGAATTAGGGGCAGGATAGAAGTTTTACAGATAGGGTTAGGGCTGTGATTAGTAATGCAATTCAGTATGGTTAGGTGATAAGTTGGCTAGTTAATTTTGTAAGATCAGGATATGGGAGATAGGGTAAATGTAACAAAACTATGGGAGATAGGGTAAATGTAATAAAACTAAGGGAGATAGGGTAAATTTAACAAAACTATGGGAGATAGGTTAAATGTAATAAAACTAAGGGAGATAGGGTAAATGTAACAAAACTATGGGAGATAGGTTAAATGTAATAAAACTAAGGGAGATAGAGTAAATTTAACAAAACTATGGGAGATAGGGTAAATGTAATAAAACTAAGGGAGATAAGGTAAATGTAACAAAACTATGGGAGATAGGGTAAATGTAACAAAACTATGGGAGATAGGTTAAATGTAATAAAACTAAGGGAGATAGGGTAAATGTAACAAAACTATGGGAGATAGGTTAAATGTAATAAAACTAAGGGAGATAGGGCAAATGTAATAAAACAAAACAACCAACAAGGACAAAGAATGGTTCAACTAAAACACAGCCGCAAATATGAAAAAAGAAGAACCATCCAACCATTCTGTGGAGTAAATAAGCAGTATATTTCCAAAAATTAAAATGGTAAGTGCTTTCATGCCAACCATGGTGCATCCTGGGAGACAGGGTAGTTGCCATTCAGTGCAAGTGGCAATGAGTATGTGTGTTATAACTGACCAGCATGTGAGGACTTGTAGTTGACGAAAACTTTTGACTTACTTAAAATCTTTATCTTACTAATAAACTAATCTGAATAAGTCTAAAAGAAAGCATAACTACAATGTAGTGGAGGTACAAAAGTCATTTAGCTTTCAACTATCTACAGATTGTATACATTTTATTATACGACTGACCGTTAATATTCAAAACGGAGCATGCTGATTGGTCAGCCCAACCAGTGTGCCCATGGTAAATCCAAAAATATACCAATGGAAAAAGGTCCAGCCACCTTGACGCTTGTCCATAAATATATCTGATAAAATTTTACTTTTCTTTCATATTTTTTAAATAAATTTACAAAACCAAAGACCTCAAATGAACAAGAGAGATGGCACAGTGAAAAATAAAAGGATAATCAGGTACATTATGCAAAACTAAAGAAACGGACCTGATTATCCTTTTATTTTCTCTGTCCCGTCTCCCCCAAATGTTAGAAGTCTCTTAGTTTCTTTTCTCTTAATTAAAAAAAACCGCAATTGAGATCTTCCTTTGTCTGTTGCTCCCTTTACACAGCACTGATGTACTGCGTTAGCATGCGAACACAAGTCTCATACACATGCGCAGTATACCAGGAAACCCCTAGGGTACTGGAGAAAATGAGGAAGAGCACCACAGCGCCATTATGCAAAGGCATTATTTAAGAAAAGTAAGGATTTATTTCTTAAATAATGTCATTGTATAATAGCAATAACCAACTCGGTGGTGTGGTATATTGAAGACTTACCTAGGGTTGGCTTCACCCTCATGATTAAACCACACCAACTGTGGGTAAATCTTCAATACACCACACCATGGAGTCAGTTATTGCTATTATACAATGACATTATTTAAGAAACAAAATACTTACACTGACGTTGTTGGTTATTTCGATAATATATACTGAGAATTTAAGTGAAAATGATCAAAATCTGAAAAAAACACCCCTCAGTTTTCCATATTTTGCACTTGTTTTTCCAGACATGCATTATAGTCATAGAAAATTTAGAAAACAAACCCACTAGTAAAATGCCATCACCAAAATGAAGACAAGTCAGATCAGCGAATCACTGAAATATGTAACCAGTCCACTGCCTATCCTGGGGGGGTGGGTGGTTCCATTGGTGTTCCTTGTGCTTATCCCTGAAGGAGGCTGGGGATGTTATGATGAGGGGGTGTTGCCCAAAAGAGGGGAAAGGGTGGTGAACTTGGCTGAGCTGCCAAAGAGGTGGGGCAATAAGCTGCATGTCCTTATTGCAATCTTCCCTTGGATGCAATCATGGACCCAGCATGGGGTGGAGAATTAACAGTGGTAGCCATTAAGTAAAAATACCCTCCCGGCCAAATGAAGATGGTTAGACCCTCAGGATGCCCTTAGGGTCTGTGATGTCCCCAGCTGCTTCAGAGCAAGTCTGGGGTGCAAAAGAAGAAGCTGGGTGACCTGGCGATGGATGTGGGAAACATGGTAGAAAGTGCTTTATAAAAAGATTAATGAAATATGTGGAAGTCTAATTTGTCTGATACATAAAATGTCTTGCCCTGAATCCATTAATGAGCAGCTTTTGCCTGCATATAACAGTTTGGCCATTCTGAATAGTATGATGCATGAATGAAATTATGCTCTTTAATCTTACTGTGGAAGGCCATTTCATGTTTCATATGTCTCCCTAAATATTCCAGTGATCCTTTTTTTTCTGTTTTTAGTTTGAATTATTGTTTGCCATTGATTTCTTTGAATGAGAAAATTATATTATTTGTATAACTGTATAATTTTTGAATTGACTGGAGATTTCCATAGTTCCCACTCTTCTCATGGGTAGCTTTCTACTCTGGGTTTATGTGATTTATTTTTTTATTTTATTTATTTTTTTACTCTTTAATAGTGTTTGGCAAGGTTGTGGAATTATTTTTTCAGTATAGTGAGAGCTATACTAGGATATGTATCTACAGATTCATTAACAGCCCCAGCGTGGGCTGTACAGCTCACACTAAAAAGGCTCTGATCCTATATTGCAGTATTTTGAGATTCAGAGACAAATTAGCTGCATTGAGGAAAGACCTAATTATGGGTTAATTTGCATGTTTCTGAATTTCATAATCTAACACAAACTGCAGATCAGCAGGTGAGAAACTGTTGGCTGCTACATCATGGAAGCAGAGTGTCACTATAAGTCACTCTCAAATACACCAACACACAGTAAAATGCACACACTGACACACACCATGTACCCCATACCTGTCCCTGTTGTTAGCTCATCACTGTTTCTCATTTTACCTGCTCTAGTAATTTATAAATGATTACAATTATTCATTATTGCCAGACATTCAAGTTTTTTTCTTCATGTCAGTCAGTAAATGCATTCTAGGGAACAAGTTTACGAGGCTGGGAGGTATATATATATATATATATATATATATATATATATATATATATATATATATATATATATATATGGTTCTACCTGACATGACTGAAAGTTCATTTGATTGACATGAATTTTAGGTGGGGGCTTTGCCACCACACCCTGGGGGGGGGGCTGTACCCCCTAACTATATATATCAACTCAAGGTCGCACAACATTGGGCAAATTCATGTCAATCAAATGAACTGTCGACCCCATATATATATATATATATATAGAGTGTTTTATATATATATATATATATATATATATATATATATATATATATATATATATATATATATATATATATATATATATATATATATATATATATATATATATATATATATATATATATATATAACATATATATATATATATATATATATATATATATATATATGATGTGCATGGCATGTTGCAGGCATTGCATAATGCCCAATATTCTCAATATTTTAAAAAAAAAAACAAAAAAAAAACTGCTGCATTAATATCTTAGTGCAGCAGTGGGCTAAATCAAAGGGCCCTTGTATTAAGGTTTCATGGTTAAAATCTTTTTGCCCCTTCTTTGTTATTTATTTATATGTATTTTTTTACATGTACAGTTCCTGGAGTCTAGTGGTTCCCTTCACCTTTTATTTAATGTGTCTTTACGGCGCTCCATAGCACATATCCCTGGTGGCTAGTATTCCCCATACCACATGATCGCTGAAGTGATTAATTCCCACTAAAGCACGAGTGTTGTAGGGTAATCCCTGTTGGCTAGTCACCCCCATCCCCTTGCTTATTAAGTGCCATTAAGACAAGAGTGTTATAGGGACTCCATGGTAGCTAGTGTTCCCCCATCCCCAATCTCCATAGTGATTAAGTGCCTTTAAGGCATCAGTGTTACAGGATAATCCCTGGTGGCTACTGTGCCCCCCATCCTCTTATTACAGTTTCCCCTGGTGATTAAAGGCTCCCCCACCCAAAGATGTACACTATGCTTGTTAGTCTAGGGATGTAAGAAGGTATGATAGCCATGACAACCCACATTGACTCACGCATGCAGATCAAACACACATGGACACACACACACACACACACACACACACACACACACACACACACACACACACACACACACACACACACACACACACACACACACACACACTCTCATACATGCTGCCACTCACATACACTCAGACACCTATTTTATAACTAAACTTCTGAAGACTTACCTATTCCATGATGGCTGAACATGGCCACTACCACAATGTGGCAGTATGTCTCTCCCCCCAGACTCATTAGCATGTAGCACGGCTGCACAGGTAGCCAGATGTGATGTTGCGTATTTTTGTGCTTGAGCACTGTGTTAGGACTGTTTCTACGTACTAAAAGGTTACAGTGAGGGGTACCTCTTTATGAATTCAACCCAAAGTTTTATTGCTCAGCTAAATTTAGTTTTAAGGAGATTGGCTCCACTTTGTCAATAAGACTGTTTCCATTTGACTCTTGTGGTACTTTTTAATTGTATTTTTTATGACTTTCATCTATTTATTTATGGATCAGGGTAGTCTAATTTGTTTTACCTTCTGTGAATACATAGTGCCCTTCATTGACCAGCCCATCTTGCTGCATGAACTTTATAGCTTTGACTTCAGGACTGCATCCCCCATTTTGCCCACAACTAAAGTCAAACTCACTGGTTTGTAATGTCATGGTCTGTTCTTAGCACCACCTTTATAGATCAGCACAACTACTTACTTTCAGTCTCAGATACAGCTCTCCCATACAGACCTGTTGAAATGTTTTCTTAAGTATTTTGTTCAAAAACCACACCTGTCCATTTTAAGGGTCCATGGTGATCTCTCATTTGGTTTCTTTGCCTTTATTGCTTGCAGTATTCTTTATATCTCTCTAGTTAATATCTTATCATCTGTCCTTCTTGCCCTTTCCTGACTTCTCACATTAACATTCAAATTCAAAAGCAAATTTATTTAAAATGCCAATTAAAATGTTAACCCTCCTCAAGCTAATTTACTACTTTCAATTCCTGCCTTTATCCTGCACACTTAAAAAAATAGTTCTGTGTCTTTATGTCTACCTTTAATATTTCCCCTTTGGCCTTGTTCTTTAGTTTTCTCCCCTGTTTCTATGCTTTACATAATCCTTGCAATGATTCTCCCCTCTGACTCCAGCCCTTCTATTACCTTTCATTTCCTCCTATTGCTAATCTTATCTCTCTGATGAATCAAAGCAGAACCTTTTTTTTTTTGACTTTGCATTCCTTTTGAACAATTTTGCATACCTCCTGAGATCACCTTTTTAATTATTTTTCATAACCTTTCTACTTTTTTTTGCTTTCCTGCCATCTACCAAGACTCCTTTTATAAAATGCCAGATTCTGTCATAACCAGCTCTCTTATATCCAAGACTCTAGTCTTCATGACCAGATACTTCTTCATTGGAAACATGAATCATATTGTTCTTGTCAGTCTTATTGTTGGAAATGGAAGTGTCTGCTGATAGTGCCACAGAATTAATTCCTGGAAATGAAATTTGACTAATTACTTTGACTGAGAACAAAAAAAAGTCCCTTGGCATTGCATCAGGCTTCTAACACATGTAAACACTTAAATATACTGATTCTGAGGCCACACAAATGTAGAAAAGAGGAATACTTGGTTTCGCAAATAAATTGAACTGCACCACTTCCTTCTGCCTGCTCTGTGAATATCTACTTCTAAAGTGCCTAGTCATACACCAGCATTTCTTAGAGCAGACACTCAAACAATTAGATTATAGCAATTGACTAGACTGAGCTCTAACTTGTAGATTGTTTAGTCCAACCCCCCCCCAAAAAAAAGACACAGAATGTGATATTGATGATCGTTCATTTCCAAGTGCTACCCAAAGCATTTTGTTCAAACCACTCCACATAAACACTAAATCAATATGTTCCCTGTGTTCATCGGGATGAAAGGATACTCCTTCGCAGATTGAGGTCTCCTCATAAGTACCTCTTTAATCTCTGAGCAAGTCTTGACTCTCTCCCTTAGTAATTAATCTTTTCTGACACATCAGTTAGGTAACCGACATAAGAGAGTATTGGACATTTATTTATTTTATTTATATGACATTTGTTAGCCAGGTTAGTCCAACTGGGACAAAGCCCTTTTTCAGTGGAGACCCGGGGAAAAAAGCTCCACAATAAATATTCAATAATTAGACATAAAGTAATTCAAAAACTTACAAAGACATAAACAATAGAAGTTAACATTACTGGTACTTTGAATAAATATTGTAGCATAAAAAATACAGATAGACCTTAAGTCTTAGAAAAACTAAAAACCAGTGCAAGTAAAATTGGCTAAGAAAAGTATAATAAATAAAAAAGAATGAAAGAATTTGCATGGCCATTATTGGGGATTTGCCCTTTCCCCAATGTAGAGTGATCTCGGAGTTGGTATATTTAGTTGGGGGGGGGGGTTGTGGGGGGGTGAAGCCCACCACTATGTTTTGGTGTGTTTATTTATTTTGTTTATGGACGGCCACCTGAATTCTTTCCCGAGGAAAGAATTCGATGATGTGGCCATTCGCTATTGTTAGCTTTCGACGGTTAGGTGTCAATGTTTTAAGATTCGACAACCTAAGCTGTCGATGTTATGATATAGATGCCCTTCTTATCCCTTTCCACTTGGTGGCGTGCCAACCTACTTCATTTCACCAGAATACTCCTCTTCTATGTCTTGACTACCCATTTTCATTTCTACTTCCATCTGCACAAGTCCCTACTTTCTTTTCTTTCCTCTTCCCTCCAGATATCCCTTTGGTTTTGCCTCATGCCTCACCCCTTCTGTATCTGCTTCCCCTCCTTCACTTTTTGACTGCCTGCTTCTGTCCCTTGACATTGGTTTCCTGTCCCAAAGTCATTCTCTCCTGGATGCCTTCCACTTCTACCTTCTTTACCTTCTTGCTTTCCAGTTATACCTTGTCTGCTGCTTTTCTCTGATAGCTTCCTGTTTGCATCCAATTTTGCACACTTTAGAAGATTTTGGATTTTTGCTTGAACTTGTTTGCATAGGTATTTTTATACCCCAAGCAGTTTCCAAAGATTTTTTTCCTCATGTAGATGGCAAATGTTGGAGTTCTGATGAGGAGAAAATAGATGACTGGGGACATACGTTTTTGGAGTGTAATGAGCTAATAGCCATCAGAAATTCCCTACAGAGTACTCTGTAAGAAATATTGAGTGAGCAAATTAATATGACTAATGCAATGGTATAAGATCTGAATTGCCTAGACATAGTAAGGCCTTGTTAAGTTTAACTCTGGTGGCTGCCAAAAAATCAATTACTAGAAAATGGAAATCAGTGCCTAAACTGACTGTATTTGAATTACTGAATAATGTAACAGAGATAAAATATCTGTAAGATCTTAAGAAAAGGGTAGGAGCAAATTAAACTGGAAAAATGGAAATCATGGGGACACTACATACAGAATAATGTTTTGGAAGAGGAGTGAGATTTAAGGAAAGGCAGGAACTAAGCAATTTATATAATGTTGGATTGAAGAGAGTTATATAAAAATACGTGCTGTATAATGTTTGTAACTAGGAATATGTTAATATGGTTTGTTTTCTTTTATATAAATGCATGTTTGCCAATGTCTTAAGTGATAATTCAGTAAAGCTGCTAAAATGTCTATTGCTTTGGACTGCAATCCAATTTTCCCTATCCATATCAAATTTCCCCATCACATAGTTTCCATTAAGCACTTTAGTCCTTTCTAACAGTTGATTTCAAAAGATCAAATCTCTATTTTTTTTTATGATTAACATTTCTTAAAGATTCAAACAATCTAAGCATTCTCATGTAAATGCTATAAGGAGTAATGTAAAACACTATGCTTTTATTTTGGGATAACTATATGTATCCTTCCTAAATATTTTAATATGTTGTACACACAAGTAAAATCTGATGGGTTATTATTGTTTTAAAATAAGTATTTCTTTATCAGACACTTCATATTTTTATTTAAAATTTGTATAATGTAGTGATTTTTAGCTTTCCCTGCATTTGTCATCCTTTTTCCACAACTTTATCATACTACACTTCCATCCTCTCCCTTCCTTTTGTCCCTTCCCAACTTACATTATTTCCACTTACCCTCGTGTACTTTCTTCATCCCATTCACCACCCCACCTTTATTTTTCACTTTTCTGTTTGAATATCAGTACAATAAGCTCACTGTTTCACATAAACATGTCTTCAAGTATGTAAATGATTCATTTTTATAGTCAATAAATAATTTTAGCTTACAATCTTTATCTAGATCACATTTTTGTCTACAGTATGTTTCTTCTTCTGCTTCTCAATGTAGATTTATATATATGTATCCAGCAGCTATATCGCGATGTGAGATACTCCACAGCCTTGACTGAAATGGCTGCTATGGCTTTCAACCAGTTATACTACCACAGTTAATAAAAGTAAAAAAACAAATGCACATATTATTTAGTTTTTTTTTTATTACTGCCTGTATCTAGTTGACCCCTATCTTAATTTAATTCTCTCTCTCTCCTCAATATTACTGTGGACATCAATGCAGCATGCATTTTTGAGAAACTCCAAAATAGTAGTAGTAATAATAATAATAATAATAATAATAATAATAATAACAATAATAATAATAATAAAAAGTGAAAACTATTGGCTTAGTGTCTGGAAATCACATTCATAACAACAGATACATACCAACTACATTAATAGATTGTTACTAGGCTAATGACCCTGGGGAACTTTCTAAGACTAACCAAGCTTTCCAGAAAGTACAATGATGTCCTGTATCCAAACAGGACATTGAGGGTCAGGCACTTATAAGCTACCTCTGTCCATAAGGGACATGGATGCCAGGCCCAGTGTAAATTTTCTATTCCTCATCCACTGATCTAGACTGCACTTAAACTGGGTAATAAACAAATTCAGCTTCACATGAATGGGAAGTCTTTTCCATTGGAGGGGCAGTCTCTCGGACATGTCTGTCTCTCCAGCAGGTTTTGTTTAAGTCACAGACAAAATTCAGGTCCTTAGACTTTGTATTTCTGGTACTGTCTAACTTACAAATTGTTGGAGATTCATAAGTGGGGGGTTGTGAATTTCTTGTAAGCCAGGCATAGATCACCACTCAGCAATCTATAGGAGACTGAGTAGAGGTTAAGAGCTTTAAGATGCTCTGCACAAGATAGATTTGTTACTCATTGTATTCTTTTTGGAAGGAACCTCTGAAGTTGCTCTAGTTGTTGCATATGCCTGGTCAAGGACATACCGAAAGGAGCATTGTACTCTATGACTGGTCTGATAAGGGAGGCGTACAGTGTGATAATGACCTCTTTGGACCTAGATGCCATGCTCTTACTTACAAGCTGTGCAATATAAAAGGATTTTCTCACCATTGTGGCCACGTTGTGGTCAAATGTAAAACTACTGTCTACATGCGCACCCAGATCCCTGACTACTCGGTCAACTCTTAGGGGTGTATTATTACCATGATAATTAGCCAGGATGGTTGACTTTCCAAAGGGTACAATTATGCATTTCTTAGCACTGAGTTTAAGACCATGACTTTGCACCATTTGTTGGTCATAGATAGGCTTTCTTGAAGAACGCTAGTGTCTGCAGAGGAGTCACTGATAACCCCCAGCCTGCAATCATCTGCAAACGTAGTTAGCAATAAAACTTCATCATTTGCTTCCATTTCAAAGAAATTTATGCTGAAATAGAGTGGACCCAGTACCGACCTCTAAAGGACTCTAACGTGGTGGAACTGGCCTCACCTAGTTGGCTACCCAGTGGGTGATAAAAGGATTTATACCTAAATTAGTGAGTTTGTATATAATTCCTGAGTGGGGTATTGTATCAAAAGCCTTGGCCAGACCGAAGTAAGCTGTGTGCACAGTCTTGCCTTTATCCAATTCTTTGGTGACACAGTCAAAAAAGTCCACCAGATTTAATAGACATGACCTTCCTTTAACAAAGTCAAACTGTGATGGGGCCAATGTTTGCAGGTTACCTATACGCAACACTTTCATTTTAATACAGGAAAAATTATATAGAAGCTAACATTACAATAAGAGTATAATTTGCCTAGGTATATTGCCTAAAGTTAAAAATATCAAGAGACTCAGTAAGATAAACATTTTAGGAGTGTCAGTGCTGGCCTTCTTGGTTATACAACATAGTAAATGTGGGTTGATTATTTTACCCTGGTTTCCCTCCTACTGTATGTCTTTACTTACCCTTATATGTCCCCAGATGTAGAAATGTCTGTGATACAACGTTACTGTTTCTGTCTATGATAACAATGTTACTGTTTCAGTATTGAGAGCAAAGTAAGTGATAAGGAACGAAACTGGATTTTGTTAACAGCTATAGTTTCCAACTGACAATATAGAAAAAATGTAAGCAAACTGAATTTCTTTTTTTGTCTCACATGCCTGTCAGTCATCATCTATATCCTAATGTTCCTTTTTAATCTTCAGCTCTAAGCTCTCCCCAAAACCTGTCTGACTTCCTGCTGTGGAGCTGTTCCTCCCAAGGGGGGATCAAAGGAGACAATTTAAGTGTAAGTGCTGGAGGGAGGAGGATGGAAAGATGATTAAAACTTTCCAGTAAAACTTCACTCCACTGCCTCACCTTACTCATGCATGATAACCCTATCCCTGACCTTGTTGCTGACCCCAACTCTGTGTATTAGCCTAAGAGGGGTTGAGAGGGTGGCCTAATGGTTAAAGTGTTTGCCTTACAAATGCAAGTTGCAGGGTTTGAGTCTCACAAGGGATAATCGGCTAGGCTTAAAAATAGCTCGCAAGGGCAGTTAGCCTAGTACTAATCTATGAACCTATGAAAACCCCATTTCCTAACAGTACCACTACTCACAACATTTGTATATAGACACATTAAAAGGTAAACAGGCACAACACTAAATCTGTTGCCTTACTTAGCTCACATCCACACGCACTTACACACACCAAATATGTACATCACTGAATCTAACCCCTTACATAGTTTAGTCTAACCCTAGACAGCAAACACTCATATGGGCACATGCTCACACACACACACACACACACACACACACACACACACACACACACACACACACACATACACACACAAACACTCAGCTCCACTTACCTCACCTGCATGGGCAATTCTTTCATAAAAGCAAGATCTGCCTTTGCTTTTTCGCAGACTCCTACATTCAACCACTAGCAAATACAACCATCTATGACAGCAAAACTGGCTGCTGAGTTTCTGATTCTGTGCATTTGAGCAACAGCATGTAAACCATATATGCATGTGTATGTGATGCTGTGTGTGTGTGTGTGTATGTGTGTGTGTGTGATGCAAGTGTGTGCAGACTTACATGCATATTTAGGATACAGCATGGTTTTATTTGCAATATTCAGACACGATGAACCATTAAAGAGACATGAGTGAAACTGTTTAGACTGTTTAATTTTACACCCTATGAGTAAATGCTCATTACAATGTGAAAAGCACAAACACTCACAATGATCTGTTTATACTGCAATCACTGTTTTGTAGGCTGTTGTTCTATTACCCCTGTTTGTACCATCCACATGGTCTGTTCTAGGATTTAGGAAGCTACAAGTTGCATTGTTTTCAAACAGAAAGGTGCTTTATTCTTTCTGTCATTTCAGTAAAAGTTTGTGTGTATATTTCGTAGTCTAAGTACAACTTTAGTAAAGTAATTATTTCCAGATCTGGAGCTCTGCAAAGTGATTTGTAGAACATTGCATTGATCTTTGAAGTATTCATAGTATCATAGGAAGTTACTAGGCTAATGGCCCTAGGGCCCTTACAAGCCTAGCCAAGTTCTTACCCTTATTTCCACGATCAGCACCTATTGCTCCTGTCCAAGAGGGACACAGATGGAAACCCCAGGGTGAATTTACTGTCACCCATCAAACCATCCTGATTGGGTTTTTGTTGTTTGGCATTTGGGAACTTGTGTGTACAGTGACTTAACTTTTGACCAGCATGTGCCCAGAGTCATAAGAAATCCTTTCTATATTGCACAGCTTATAAACAAATTGATTGTGTCTAGATCTAGAGATGTTATTGCCCCCCTTTACAAAGCCCTCATTAGGTCAATCATTTTGTTTAATGCCCACTTTGGCATGTATCTGCCCAGACCCATGCAACAACTGGAATACCCACAAAGATACCTTACTAAAAGGATACAAGTCCTAAACAATAGGTCTTGCATGGACCACCTCAAAGATTTAGCACTATACTCAGTATCCCACAGTGTGCTTAGAGGTGATGTGTCTGGCATACAAGGCATCCCCTGACCTAATTGAGATGGACCTACTGTACATCAGCAAGTCAAATGGCATCTGAAATACTCAGTCTAGGTATCTAAACTGAATGTTGTACAGAGATGGATATATATGATAGAGGCTACCACTGTTCCAGAACAGAGTATCCATTCAAGTAAAACAAAACGCATCCCTGTCCATATTCAAATGCAACTTGGATCTTACAATGGGTAATAGAAAATGTACTCCAGGATTGCACCTCATGTCACTAATGGAGAGAGGCAATTCCTAAATGCTGCATCCCTTACATTGGTCCCCTCAAATTATCTATGGTATGATCACAGTTATTTTCACTAGGTCTAATATACAATTATCAGCCATGGGATAGGTAAGACCAATCAGGAAATGTTAATTCAAGCACCAAAATTGAACTGGCTAAGCTTAAAATGCCATCCAAGTGAACCTATGCTGTGGTAGTAAATAGTTTTAAAAAATTGTCCTTTTTAGATCACTAAGTGCCCCTGCCCCCCCCCCCCCTAGTCTTCAACAGCTTCTGGCACCTATGAAGAGCAAATTGGTTTATAGCATGGACTTTGTTGTTAGAAGTAATGGTTGTTTTCAGTTTTAATTTTAGACTTCTAGAATATTCCTTACTGAGTTTTGTTTGCATTTATTCATGTTTTATTGTTGATCTTTCATCATTTCCCAAATATTTATACACTTCCTCTTGCCCAAGTTCCTTTATATCACATTCCTGTCCCAGACTGATATTTTCTTATTGCTGCAGTTTTCCTGCTTTAAATGTTGCTTTAGCACATTTATCAAGACCAAATGACACTCTTACATCATCTGAGAAAGTTTTGACCACTTCCAGGTGTGCTTTCAGCTCCAAAAGTTTTAAATCGTCTACAAAAAGAAGATGTGAAGTCTTTCCACTTTGTTGTTTTCTGGGTGCCAAATTGTAACTATGACCTAATCTGTTGAACACACAGATAAATATAATAAGGGCAAGGCAAAAGAGTAGTGGTGACAAAGAATCACCCTGGAATAACCCCCTTTGAATTTGTTCCTTATCATGGCTTAGCTGCAAAGTAGATTGCCACTTTTTCATGGTCACTGTAATATAATTCATCAATTTAGGGTGTATCTTATGTTTCTGTAAGCATGCCTTTATTCATGAAAGAGGGTGCTTGTTTTGTAATCTAGCCATACCAAACTTAGATTCTTCCCCTTTTTACAATTTTCCATTATGACTTTTTTAACAGCAAATTATATTTTGTTCCATATGATTTTCTTTTGTTACTCTTTTGTTCTATTACCATGACTGAGTTTTTGTTTGACATGATATCAACTCTGTTGACATCAATTCCAGTATATAGTTTATACATCGTTGAAAGGCAAGTTATTGGTGTATAGTTTTTATGGTAGCTTGCAGATTTGCTCTTAAGGAGGAGTATTATTTTTCCTATTGTTAACCAGGTTGGTGTCTGAGGATGTGCATATAAATAGTTCTTACTCAGGGGTACATCTTCATATAAAGATGCTAATACTGCATCTGGGCTTGGGGTTTTACATTTAGGAGCTTTTCTTAATTTTGTTTCAATTTCTCTGGCTGTTACTTCATACCATTTCATATCCTGTGCATTTGAATTTCTTACTGTTTCTTTTACTTCTGTCCATTCAGCATCTTTGTTATTTTCTACAGGATCTCCATTGATATTTCCCCAAATTGTGTCTAGTTCTTTTTTCAGTGGTGTTTTTATTCATTTTGCTTTGTTTCCCAATTCTCTGTAATTTTTTTGGGCCATCAATGAATTGCTTATTTTGTACTTTTTATTTGTATTTGTTTGCATATCTTCCATGTTTTTCTGCCTGTGTTGATATCTTCAGTTTATTTGGAATAATGTATGCTAGATCCTAGTTTGTCCTAATTCCAGTTGTTTCTTTAATCACATCTGTCTTTATAAGTATTTTTGTTGATCTGTTCCCTCTTCTATAATCTTCTAACAGTGACACTTCTTGCCTTAATTGCTTTATAGTTTTATCTAATTGATTCTTCCATGATGGCATCCGATTTCTTCCCCTCCTTTCCCTTACTGCCCTGTATTTTTGTGGTAAGACTTTATCTGTTATTAATTTAGCTGCACAATAATTACTCCTATTTACTTCTATTATAACATAGTCTTGATTACTGTGTTCATTTTATTTTATCAGACTTCTAACATTTTGGGTCTTTCTGACTTTCTGTAATCTATTTCTTTCATCAATCTTAATATGTCTATCCATCTCTATTAAATCAAGCAACCTTTCCCTTAGATCATTTTTCTCTAAACCATGGGTACATTCTTTATTTTCTTTCCTGCAGGCATTCTACAGAAAATTCCAGAACAGCTTCCTGTAACATATTCTCTTCAGCTGCATCCTGTGTCATTTGTTGCTCTTTCATATGGGAACTCACTGGCCTATTGCTCCACAATATTGATTACATCAGAGTTGCTACTGTTTCCTGCTCCTTCCCTTGTTGTGCAACTCCAGTTGAACTTTTGTACTGGTTTCCTGCTGAAGGCTCCATTGTAACTTCATATGGCAACTGATTAGATGCTCTCCACTCCACCTGTTTCTCCTTAATTTGGGGACTCATTGTTCCATCATTTTTTTACCTTACCAGAGCTGGATTTTCTACACTAAATCCTTAATGCATAATTTCAATTTTTATTTATTTAATTTCTCTATTACTAAGCCTCTTTTCTACTTCCCCCTATCTATCAATATAGGGAAGACAACATGGAAGAAGACTGAAGTGCTCTTATACAAATACATCACTTAAGAAAAGTAAATAATTTCTTTCATAACCACACCAACCATGGATAAATCCTGATATATATGCACAGTCACGGATTACTGATTAATTCTAAAGTGAGCATTAACAGGTAATCTTTATATCTCAGAATAAAGGCTGTTTTCATTTCTTCTTGATGCTGGTTTGAATACAGAAGCATTGAAGCCACCATGAACATTTTATTCACATAGATTAATATTTTTTATGAAGACTTTTTCTCTGCAGCTGTGTAGTTTTGTCATTTGTGTAATCTGCAGCCCTTTTGGAGACTGTGATAATTAGTTGACTACAATGTGTGCAGCTGTACTGTCATCATAGCTGCATTACTGTGGTCTTATTCATTAAATGTGTGATGATTCACCCAAAGTGGTGAGAAAGATATTGTGTTATCAGGCAGTTGTAGTTTTGCATTAAATATAATGAGAATTGTTGAGATTTGAAGATATGTTAAATTTAACAAATATGTTTTTTTTTTTGCAGAAGGTGTTCTCTGTAAGGGGAATGTGTGTCTTGTGCTCTGGTATGGGACATCTGTCTTTTATTAACTGAGATGGTCACTAACTTGGGAAAGTGTATCTTCCCTCAAGCTCCCAATTTGTTGGGGATTAATAAGGATGTAATACGTGTAATTCCCTGCATGGGTGTGTGGGGCTTGTTGATTATGGTGCTGTGCATTTACTTCAGCTTTTGCTAATTTGGATGCCATTTAACCATTCTGTGATGTTGGTATGCTTTCACGGATTTTGTGTTGCTTATGCTGAGTTTAGTTTTGGTGTCTCTGCCTATTTCTATAATAAATAAATAAAGCATAGACTACTATATGGTAATGTGGTCTGTTTGGTTTCACATCAAGTTTTGAACTCCTATTTGCTTCATCTAGAGTGAATTATTCATAGCACAGATACCAATTATAGTAGCAGAGCAGATCAATGAATCTGAGCCCTCACATTTCAGCTCAATAAATAAAGATAGATGAACATGTAGAAAGCACTATTTTGTTGAATGCAATTTATTTAGTCCAAGGTCATGATAAAGCCCGACATATTTTATTTTCCATTTTTTGAAATGTAGCAGACATAGGGTAAAATATGCCTAAGCATGGGTGAACTGGTACTATGTGGTTGTGAGCAGCCTTGTTCTAAGAAGAAAGATTTAGTTTTCATTCAGGTTAGTCATACTTAGTTTTCTCAAGGAGCAACTTGCTGATACACAAATTGCATGCGTATTAATTTAACAAGGAAAACACTCCTCAAGGAGTAAGAGGAGTAGGGAGCTGGCATAACACTGCCTTTACTTAGCTGGCAGTTGGTAGTACACCCCACACTTATCTACCCCCAAAATGG